>NC_041341.1:24326039-24353539 GCF_004354835.1 Perca flavescens | reverse complement strand
TATTATTATTATTATTATTATTATGTCAAAAACGTGATTAAAACATCATGGTATGTTGAAAACAGTGATAAAAAGTCATAGTATAGTATGTTGAAAAAAGTAATAAGTCATAGTATAGTATATCGAAAAAAGTATAGTATGTCATAAATTGTCATAGTATAGTAAAGTATATCAAAAAAGTGATGAAAAAGTCAGGGTATAGTATGTAGAAAATTAGCACACTGGGAATCAAACCTGGCTCTGAGTCTGCAGTTCCTACTTGCTGGTGCTATTTGGAGCAGTATTAACCACTAAACCACTGTGATTCCAAATAGAACATTTTAAAAGAGTCATAGTATATTATGTCGAAAGTAGTCATAGTACAGTATGTCGAAAAAGTGATGAAAACATCACGGTATGTCAAAAACAGTGACAAAAAGTAATTGTATAGTATATCGAAAAAGTCTATAGTATGTAGAAAAAAGTGATAATATAGTATGTCAAAAAAAGTCATAGCATAGTATGTGGAAAAAAGTCATAGTATAGTATGTCGAAACAAGTGATAAAAAAGTCATAGTATAGTATGTCGAAATAAGTGATAAAAAGTCATAGTGTAGTATGTCGAAATAAGTGATAAAAAAGTCATAGTGTAGTGTGTCGAAAAAAGTCATAGTATATTATGTCATATATGTCATCATAGTATAGTATGTCAAAAAAGTCACAGTATAGTATGTCATATGTCATAGTATATTATGTCGAAAAAAGTCATTAAAAAGTCATAGTTTAGTATATTGAAAAAAGATATAGAATTGTGAGTCAAAAAAAGTGATATAAAGTAATAGTATAGTAAGTCAAAAAAGTCAAAGTATAGAATATGCAGAAAAAAAGTGATAAAAAAGTTATAGTATAGTTTATTGAAAAAAGTCATAGTATAGTATGTCAAAATGAGTGAAAAAAGTAAAAGTATAGCATGTCGAAATTTGTGATAAAAAGTCATATTATTGTATGTCGAAAAAGTAATAAGTCATAGTATAGTATCAAAAAAACACATAGTATGGTATGTTGAAAAAAGTGATAAAAAGTCATAGTATAGTATGTTGAAAAAAGTAATAAGTCATAGTATAGTATATCGAAAAAAGACAGTATGGTATGTTGAAAAGAGATAAAAAGATCATAGTATAGTATGTCATAAATTGTCATAGTATAGTAAAGTATGTCAAAAAAGTGATGAAAAAGTCAGGGTATAGTATGTAGAAAATTGTCACACTGGGAATCAAACCTGGCTCTCAGTCTGCAGTTCCTACTTGCTGGTGCTATTTGGAGCAGTATTAACCACTAAAACACACTGAGCTTCCCTCTCCTCTCTCTTTCCATCTGTGTGCTTCCATGTTCCAGAAATGCTTGTTACTAACCTAGCTTTGGGGAGCTTATTCCCCGGAGTCTATATGTTTTCTTTTCGCCCAGCATGTTTCCTTGAATTAGGGTGGCCCCTAAATCATGGTTGCAGCCTGTTGCCGTGGTCCTGCCACGCTCCCTGCTGTGCCCTGTTACACCTGCTACGCTCTGCAGTGCCCTGCTACGTCCGGCTGCATCCTACTACGCCCTGCAGTGCTCTGCTATGTCCTGTGGCACCCTGCTATAACCTGCTACATCCTGTGACACCCTGCAGTGCTCTGCTATGCCATGAACAGTAGTTCATGGCATAGCATTATCTTTATTGTGACTATGATTGCCACTGTTCATCACACCCCCAACAGGGACCGTCAGACACCGCCTACCAAGAGCCTGGGTCTGTCCGAGGTTTCTTCCTGAAAGGGAGTTTTTCCTCGCCACAGTGACTGTCGCACTGAATGCTTGCTCTTGGGGGAATTACTGGAATTGTTGGGTCTTTGTAAATTATAGAGTGTGGTCTAGACCTACTCTATCTGTAAAGTGTCTTGAGATAACTTTTGTTATGAATTGATACTATAAATAAAACTGAATTGAAATTGAATTGAATTGATTCCAAATAGAAAATTTTAAAATAGTAATAGTATATTATGTCGAAATTAGTCATAGTACAGTGTGTCGAAAAAAAAGTGATAAAAAGACATAATATAGTATGTCGAAATAAGTAATAACAAAAGTGATAGTATTTACTGTATCTCAAAAAAGTCATAGTATAGTATATAGAAAAAAAGTGATTAAAAAGTCATAATATAGTATTTTGAAAAAAGTCATAGCATAGGATGTCGAAAAAAGTCATAAAAAAGTCATAGCATACTATGTGAAAAAAGTCATGAAAAAGGCATAGTATAGTATGTTGAAATACTTGATAAAAAAGTAATAATGTAGTATTTCGAAAAAAGTCATAGCATAGGATGTCGAAAAAAGTGATGACAAAGTCATAGTATAGTATGTCGAAAAAAGTGATGAAAAAGTCATAGTCTATCAAAAAATTCATAGTATAGTTTGTCGAAAAAAGTCATGAAAAATTCACAGTACATTATATCGAAAAAAAAAGTCAGAATAGTATGTCAAAATAAGTGATTAAAAAGTCATAGTATAGTATGTAGAAAAAAAGTGGAAAAAAAACATGGTATAGTATATCGATATAGTATGTTGAAATAAGTGATAAAACATTCATAGTATAGTATGTCAAAAAAGTCATAGTATAGTATGTAGAAAAACAGTGATAAAAAAGTAATAATATAGTATTTCGAAAAAAAGTCATAGCATAGGATGTTGAAAAAAGTCATAAAAAAGTAATAATATAATATATCCAAAAGTCATAGTATAATATGTCGAAAAAGTACAAAAAGGTCATAGTATAGTATGTCGAAAAAAGGAAAAAAAAATCATTGTATAGTATGTTGAATAAAGTCATAAAAAAGTCATAGTATAGTATGTCGAAATAAGTGATAACAAAGTGTTAGTATGTATGTCGAAAAAAATTATAAAAAAGTCATAGTATAGTATGTCGAAATAAATCATAAAAAGTCATAGTATACTATGTCGGAAAAAGTCATAGTATAATATGTTGAAAAAAGTCATAAAAAAAGTCATACTATGGTATGTCGAAATAAATCATAAAAAGTCACAGTATAGAATGTCGAAAAAAGTCATAAAAAAGTCTTGGTATAGTATGTTGCAAAAAGTCATAAAAAAGTCACAGTATAGTATGTCAAAAAAATCATAATATAGTATGTAGAAAAACAGTGATAAAAAAAGTCATAATATAGTATTTCGAAAAAAAGTCACAGCATAGGATGTCGAAAAAAGTCATAAAAAAGTAATAATATAGTATATCCAAAAGTCATAGTATAATATGTCGAAAAAGTACAAAAAAGTCATTCTATAGTATGTTGAATAAAGTCATAAAAAAGTCATATTATAGTATGTTGAAAAAAGTCATAAAAAGTCATAGTATAGTATGTTGAAAAAAGTCATAAAAAAATCCTAGCGTAGTATGTCGAAAAAAAAGTCATAGTATAGTATGTCGAAATAAGTGATAAAAAAAGTGTTAGTATGTATGTCAAAAAAAGTGAAAAAAAAGTGATAGTATGGTATGTCGAAATAAATCATAAAAAGTTATAGTATACTATGTCGGAAAAAGTCATAGTATAATATGTCGAAAAAAGTCATAAAAAGTCATAGTATGGTATGTCGAAATAAATCATAAAAAGTCACAGTATAGTATGTCAAAAAAAGTCATAAAAAAGTCATAGTATAGTATGTCAAAAAAGTCATAGTATAGTATGTTGAAAAACAGTGATAAAAAGTCATAATATAGTATTTCGAAAAAAAGTCATAGCATAGGATGTCGAAAAAAAGTCATAGTATAGTATGTTGAAAAAAGTGATGAAAAAGTAATAGTATAGTATATAAAAAAAAAAGTCATAGTGTAGTTTGTCGAAAAAAAGTAATGAAAAATTCACAGTACATTTTATAAAAAAAAGTCATAGAGTAGTATGTCGAAATAAGTGATGAAAAAGTCATAGTATGGTATGTCGAAATAAATCATAAAAAGTCATAGTATGCTATGTCGGAAAAAGTCATAGTATAATATGTCGAAAAAAGTCATAAAAAAGTCATAGTATGGTATGTCGAAATAAATCATAAAAAGTCATAGTATAGTATGTCGAAAAAAGTCATAAAAAAGTCATAGTATAGTATGTCAAAAAAGTCATAGTATAGTATGTTGAAAAAAGTCATAAAAAAATCATAGTGTAGTATGTTGAAAAAAAGTCATAGTATAGTATGTAGAAAAACAGTGATAAAAAGTCATAATATAGTATTTCAAAAAAAAGTTATAGCATAGGATGTCAAAAAAAAGTCATAAAAAGTAATAATATAGTATATTCAAAAGTCATAGTATAATATGTCGAAAAAAGTACAAAAAAGTCATAGTATAGTATGTCGAAAAAAGAAAAAGAAAATCATTGTATAGTATGTTGAATAAAGTCATAAAAAAGTCATATTATAGTATGTCGAAAAAAGTCATGAAAGTAGTAGTGTATTGAAAAAATTTCATAATATAGTATGTTGAAATAAGTGATAAAAAAGTCATAGTATAGTATGTAGAAAAACAGTGATAAAAAGTCATAATATAGTATTTTGAAAAAAAGTCATAGCATATGTCGAAAAAAAGTCATAGTATAGTATGTTGAAAAAAGTGATGAAAAAGTAATAGTATAGTATATATAAAGAAAAAGTCATAGTGTAGTTTGTCGAAAAAAAGTAATGAAAAATTCACAGTACATTTCATAAAAAAAAGTCAGAGTAGTATGTCGAAATAAGTGATAAAAAAGTCATAGTATGTTATGTCGAAATAAATCATAAAAAGTCATAGTATTCTATGTCGGAAAAAGTCATAGTATAATATGTCGAAAAAAGTCATAAAAAAGTCATAGTATGGTATGTCGAAATAAATCATAAAAAGTCATTGTATAGTATGTCGAAAAAAGTCATAAAAAAGTCATAGTATAGTATGTCAAAAAAGTCATAGTATAGTATGTTGAAAAAAGTCATGAAAAAATCATAGTGTAGTATGTCGAAAAAAAGTCATAGTATAGTATGTAGAAAAACAGTGATAAAAAGTCATAATATAGTATTTCGAAAAAAAGTTATAGCATAGGATGTCAAAAAAAAGTCATAAAAAGTAATAATATAGTATATCCAAAAGTCATAGTATAATATGTCGAAAAAAGTATAAAAAAAGTCATAGTATAGTATGTCGAAAAAAGTAAAACAAAATCATTGTATAGTATGTTGAATAAAGTCATAAAAAAGTCATATTATAGTATGTTGAAAAAAGTCATAGTATAGTATGTTGAAAAAAGTCATAGTATAGTATGTAGAAAAACAGTGATAAAAAGTCATAATATAGTATTTCGAAAAAAAGTCATAGCATAGGATGTTGAAAAAAAGTCATAGTATAGTATGTCGAAAAAAGTGATGAAAAAGTAATAGTACATTATATAAAAAAAAGTACAAAAAAGTCATAGTATAGTATGTCGAAAAAAGTAAAACAAAATCGTTGTATAGTATGTTGAATAAAGTCATAAAAAAGTCATAGTATAGTATGTCGAAATAAGTGATGAAAAAAGTGTTAGTATGTATGTCGAAAAAAAGTAATAAAAAAGTCATAGTATGGTATGTCGAAATAAATCATAAAAAGTCACAGTATAGTATGTCGAAAAAAGTCATAAAAAGTCATAGTATAGTATGTAGAAAAACAGTGATAAAAAGTCATAATATAGTATTTCGAAAAAAAGTCATAGCATAGGATGTCGAAAAAAGTCATAAAAAAGTAATAATATAGTATATCCAAAAAAGTCATAGCATAGGATGTCGAAAAAAGTCATAGTATAGTATGTCGAATAAAGTAATGAAAAAGTCATAGTATAGTATATAAAAAAAGTCATAGTATAGTTTGTCGAAAAAAAGTAATGAAAAATTCACAGTACATTATATAAAAAAATTTCATAGAATAGTATGTCGAAATAAGTGATAAAAAAGTGTTATATGTAAAAAAAGTGATAAAAAAGTCATAGTATGGTATGTCGAAATAAATCATAAAAAGTCATAGTATAGTATGTCGAAAAAATGTACTTGCGCTCCCGGGGCGGTTCAGCGAAAAGAGGAGGCGTGTTCCGGCGCAAATGTTCCCATGGTGCTATTTTGCAGTTTCAGAAAACAATTCTGCCACTGAAAGTCAGTAGCGCTATTACTGAAAATGCGCTTCAGGTGTTTGGATAGATCAGGAGGCACTTTACAGTACATTCCTCTAAAAGTCGCAGCATTCTTTGTGGCTTGTTGTGTTTTACACAACATTTCCATGAATCATGGATGTGTTGATGACATAAATGAGGAAATATTAGAGGACTTAAGGAGACATGATGTTGAACTATGGCGGGATTGGACACTCCAGCGGGATCTGGTCCGGGAGTGGCAATGCGCGATGTGCTCCTGGTTGAGCAGGTGGACGGAGATGGAGTGGGGGGGAAGAGGAAGGGGCACAACAGGTGCAGGTGGTGCTTTTGGAGGCCCACGCTCCATGGCTGCAGCAATCCTCTCCAGACTTGAGGAGATGCGCCCGAGAGACCGCAGCAACATCGCCACCCGGCCAAGACGGGCATTTATTACTTTGCCGCATCTCGGACAGCTCCCGCTGGCGTGCGCCAGGCAAATCCGCCTTTATAATAACATTCCGCCATGGAAAGAGCGCGCCTGCTCTTAAAGGGAATGTGAGATGACGCTCTGATTGGTTTATTGCACGTTACGCCCAAACCACACCTACCTACTTCAGACCAACCCATTTTAGTTTTGCGTCGGGCGCAAAACTCATTTATCCCGCCGGTATAATAGCAACAGCGCCCGAGATCCGCCCACGAAGCTAATTGCGTTTCACATTTGATACTTGCGTTTCAGATTGTTAAAATAGGGCTCATAGTATAATATATTATTTCATAGTATGTCGGAAAAAGCTTATTAAAAGAGTCATAATATAATATGTCGAAAAAAAAGTCAAAAAATATATAATATAGTATGTCAAAAATAGTCATAGTATGGTAAGTCAAAAAAAGTGCTGAAAAAGTCATGGTATAGTCATACTTGTAATCGAACCTGGGCCAGAGTCTGCAGTTCTTACTTACTGGTGCTATTTGGAACGAGCCACTGTGATTCCTAAAAGAAAATGTTGTAAACAGTTATAGTATGTCAAATTGATTAAATAGTCACAGTATAAAAACAGTATATTCAGTACAAAAAAAAGTCATATAGTATGTCGAAAAAAGCGATTCAAGTCATTGCATAGTATGTCGAAAAAAGTCATAAAAAAGTCATAGTAAATAAGTCAAAAAAAGTCATAGTATAGTATGTCAAAATAAGTGATAAAAAATTCATAGTGTAGTATGTCGAAATAAGTGATACAAAATTTATAGTGTGGTATGTTGAAAAAAGTGAAAGTATAGTATTTTGAGAAAAGCGATAAAAAAGTTTTAGCATTGTATGTCGAAAAAGTGATTAAAAAAGTCATGGTATAGTAAGAAGTCATACTGGTAATCGAACCTGGGTCTGCAGTTGGTGCTATTTGGAACGGTTTTAACCACTGAGCCACTGTGATTCCAAACAGAAAATGATGAAAACAGTTAAAGCATAGTATGTCGAAAAACGCCATTACAAAAGTCATAGTATAGTATACTGAAAAAAAGTATGTAGAAAAAAGTGATAAAGTCATTGCATAGTATGTCAAAAAAAGTCACAAAAAAGTATATTAAAAAAAGTCATAAATAGTAAATTGAAAAAAGGGATAAAAAAATCATAGTATAGGATGTAAAAAATAGTCATAGTATAGTATATCGAAAACGTGATAAAAAAGTAATTGCATAGCAGGTCAAAAAGCCATTTAAAGGTGTTGAAAAAAGTCACAGTATAATATGTTGAAAATGGTCATACCGGGAATCGAAAACTGGGTCAGAGTCCTTGCTGGTGCTAATTGGAGAGGTGTTTACCACTGAGCCACTGTGATTCCAAATAGAAAATGTTTCAAACAGTCATAGCATAGTATGTCGAGAAAAGCCATTAAAAAAGTCATAGTACAGTATATCGATAAAAGTCATAGTATAGTATGTTGATAAAAGTCATAAGTCATAGTATAGTATATTGAAAAAAGTTATAGTATAGTATGTCAAAATAAGTCATTATAGTATGTCGAAAAAAGTGATGAAAAAAGTCAAGGTATAGTATCAAAAAAAGTCATAGTATAGTATGTCAAAAAAGTCATTATAGTATGTCGAAAAAAAGTGATGAAAAAGTCATTGCATAGTATGTCGATGAAAGTCATAAAAAAGTCATAGCATAGTATATCAAAAAAAGTCACAGCATAGTATGTTGATAAAAGTCATAAAAAAGTCATAGTATAGTATATCGAAAAATGTCATAATATATAGTATAGTATGTTGAAAAAGTGATGATATAATATTTAAAAAATAGTTATACTGGGAATCAAACCTGGGTCAGAGTATGAGAGGCCGCATATCCAGTTTGCTGGTGTTATTTGGAGCGGTGCTAACCACTGACCCACTGTGACACAGTGATAGAGAATGTTAAAAAACAGTCATTGTATAGTATGTCAAAAAAAGCAATTAGAAAGTCATAGTTTGGCATGTTGACAAAAAGTGCTAAAAACGTCATAGTGTAGTATGTCGAACAGCATGTCAAAATATCATAATATATCTTAAAAAAGTATACATATTATACTATAGTCTGTCAAAAGAAGTCATAAAAAACTCATATTATATTATATAGAAAACAATCATAGTATATGTCCAAAAAAGTCATAAAAACGTCATAGTATAGTATGTCAAAATAAGTCATACAAAGTAATAGTATAGTATGTTGAAAAAAGTCATAAAATCATAGTATAGTATGTTCAAAAAAAGTCATAGTATGGTATGTCGTCATTGTATAGTATGTCGAAAGTGATAGCATAGTATGTCGAAAGAAGTCATAAAAAATTCTTAGTATATTATATTGAAAAATTAATAGTATAGCATGTTGAAAAAAGTGATTAAATAGTCATAGTATAGTACGTGAAAAAAAGTCATACAGTATGTCGATGAAAAAGTCATAGTTTAAAAAGTGATAAAAAAGTCATAGTATAGTATGTCGAAAGAAGACATAAAAGTCATAGTATATTAATGGAAAAAAGTGATAAAAAAGTCATAGTGTAGTATGTCGAAAAAAATCTGTAACACTTTACTTGAAGGTATCTACATAAGAGTGACATAACACTGTCATGAACACATGACTGTCATGACACAGTATGACACATGAACCCAAACCCTAACTCTAACCCTAACCCTAACCATACCTTGTCATTACAAAAACCGAATGACACTTAGTAAAATAAGCGTTGTCATAATCGTTTATGACTTGTTTTATAATGTTTATGACACATTCATGACAGTGTCATGTTACTGTTATGTAGATAACCTCAAGTAAAGTGTAACCAAAAAAACCATATGTCCAAAAAAGTACAGTATGTAGAAAAAAGTGATAAAAAAAGTGATAATATAGTATGTCCAAAAAAGTGATAAAAAAAATCTTTATAGAAAGGAACATGACCTTTGTTGTTACCAATGTCTTTCCTCCATATTTTCTTTTAGAATTCAGCCCTCATTCAATGCTATCTGTCAAAGGCCTTCAAATGAAAAAGGCAACACAGCAAGGGCTTTACTGTGTGTGTGTGTGTGTGTGTGTGTGTGTGTGTGTGTGTGTGTGAGAGAGAGAGAGTGAGTGAGAGACAGAAAGAGAGAGATGCCTGAAGAATTAAATTTAAGAGGTAAACTAAATTATAACTTTGCTACAATAGGGGGTGATATTAGGTTAATTATCCTATTTTTTCCACAAGTTATGTGAAATATCTGGGTCACTTTGGCTTGCTGTATATTTCGATGATTTTCTTCATCAGTCACTAGTTGCTTGCTGTCATCTTTTGCTGGGCTGGTTGCATACAATCAGCTTGTCTAAGCTATTTTGACGGAACCAGTTAACAGTTTTATATAAGGGCATCATTCATGGGGGCACAATTGTGTGGACTGCAGAAGCAAATCAATGTGCTGAAAGTGGCTGCAAAGGGCTGCAGAGTTAGGGGTTGACTTTCAAGAGGACAACAATACAATACAATACAAACAGGAAACAGTTTGATTCAACTGTATTATCACATGGAGAGTAGTAAAGAGCTGTAGATATGGTAGCTGTAACGTAATGTAAACTTATTTTTCAACCCCAAGCTTTAAAGTTTGAAGTTAACGACAACTGATCTGTTTATATATTTAGAGTTGTGTATAAAATGCTTGTTTCAAACTGAATCTGTTTGGATCTGCTTTACATTTTAAAATATCACTCTAAGTGCATTTAATTATACACTGTATAGCAATAATCCCCCAACCTTACATGTTGTTTCTGTTCATGGTTGCTGTTTCTGTTCATGTTTGTGTTGTATAAGAATCCACTGAAACACAATGAAGTCTTATCTCACATGTCTGCCTGTGTGTCAGTGTGTGAGTGTGTGTTGTTTGCACTGGACATGCATTAGAATCGGCATGCTTTCCCTCCGAAACCTGAGCCTCAGCAAGCGTTTATAGATTCCAAAAAAAAGAACAACCCTCTAAAACAGCTAAAGCTGACAGAAATGTGGAGTAACCTTTATCTTTAAAGCTTAGCTTTCTATTACTGGAGCCTCTGTGTTGATCCATGAACATGCAAAAAAAAATTTACATGTTTCAACAGCTACAATCAAATCAGAAGCATTGCCAATATTTACCATAAAAAATAGCCAGTAAAACTGACAACTGTGAACCATTGTCTTTATAGACACCTTACTCTTAACCCCCTTTACAGATCCATGAAACCATGTTCAAATCTTATTAAAGCATATTAAAATAATTCATACATATCAAGGGTATGATCATGTCATTGGGGCAAATGGCAGAACAAGGTTTAACACAAGAATAAACAACACATTGATTCCAATACACTATCCATCTAATACAAGGCTAATGCCATTATAAGGCTATACCGTTAGTCTAAGTTATTTTGTGCCCGTGCTAGCATAACTGCTTCAGGTTCCATTTACAGACATACAACTCTACAGAGACTGCTAATATTGGTCTGCCTGCAAATCCTTGGCAACCTTTCTCCAACTATTGGACAAGTTTACCAGCCTCACTCCTCTGCCTCAGCTTCTGCAGGATATTAAGCAACATCCGCTGCATCTACCTATAGCACTGTAGGATCCACAAATGGCACATCCTACTCTAAAACCTAGGGGGGAACAAAACTGCTTCTTTCTCATTTGAGATTCCACACTCATTACCGCCACTCAGTGGTAGTGATGTTATGTCTAATACAAGAGCCCTAAGGATTGTTTCATTATTCAGAAACAGATTGTGTGATTATTAAAGTGTTGTATCTTGCCTTGAAACTGCAACAGGATGGATGTTTGAAACAGCAAACTGCTACGTTCTGTCAGTGAACATGCAAGTGGTTTGAACTAGTCTAATCCAAAAGAGGCTTCATCATTGTAAAGTTTACTAAAACACACACACACACACACTTTATTGGATCATTCACCTCATAACACAATAAACTGGAAGCTACTGTACAAGGGCATCCACGCAGGGTCAGGCGGTCGCCTCCACACATGCTGTAGCATAATCTGACTCAAAATGTCTGCATGCTGTGAGGAATAATGCTTCATAAATTAACACTACTCTCCAGACAATTGTTTGGGAAAACATGGAGATAATATAGAATACATACATTAATAATCCACACAGTTTATCAATCAAGTTTATTTTGCCATTGACTGCTGATGAGAAGGCACAAAATGCCAAATGGGCCAAAATGCTTTAGATCTTTACACTATAGTTAACATTGTAATAGTTTTTAGTTTAGTGTAATTTGTAGGGGATAATTGCAGTTTTTTTGGCTTTTGGTTTTGGCCAAGGAAGTGAGAGTAGGAGTGAGAGAGAAAAAGAGATAATTAGTGAGGAATCTAAATAAAGTCACGATTCTTTGTTATGTCAGACAGAATTGTAAAATTACACTTTTGATTTCCTTTGACTGGCTGTCACCCAAAAAATATAAAATTCTGTATAAGCAAAGTCTTAAATCCTGTTCATTCGAGCTAATTCTATCCCAGCATTCCAAGGCCATCAGAGTCACGATTCACTGTAGGCACAGTAACCAAGCAAGAGGGCGGCTTGTGGTGCTCATTGCTGACAATAACTCCCAGGTAGACCCCTTTGTCTTGAGCAGTATGTCTGCAAATCCCACTTTGATTAAAGTGCAGTGTTGTTAAATTTAACTCTACTCTGTTACGATTAAGATTTTCTGCAAGGTCTTAGTTTCTACAGTATATGAGCCTTCCTTGGGTAAGCAAAATGAAAGAAATCACTGCAAAATGACAACCCAAAAAACATCTATATTTTTGGTAAGATTAAGCTAAAACATTTTAAGTTAAGTGAAATTTACACTTCATCAAAGCTGTATGACTCCAGTCAATGACCTTGCATAGAGATGAACAAAAAGATGAAGCTCTAGGGTAAAATAGAAATAGGAATTCCTGGTAAGATTTTAAATTATTGTATTGTATACAGATCTAAACTGTACCACACATACAAAAAGGCACACTCTGGTCAAACTTTCATAAAAAAAGTGGTGAAATATGTCTGTGGTTAGGCTAGAACAATCTGGGCTTTTGCATTTGTAATTCTAAGACTATGGTTAATCCAGTGTTGTTTGGATGGACAATCCTGTGAAAACCAGACCTGTATGTGTATTGGTATTAAGAGATATTACATTAGGTACATAAGTAATATATTTTTGAATACAATAGAGATAGTGCTTAAGAAAGTACACCACTTTTTCACTAGGGCTTAATTTAATTGTCAGCGGCTCTGCCACTTTTTAAATAAGTATAAGTGTGAGGTCTTGGTGGTCTAGTCTCTCAAAGTAATGTGTGTCAAATGTTTTTATGTCAAGTTTGGTTTCCTTTTTGAATGAATTTCTAAATTCCCATGTTAATTGAAGTAAACGTGTTGCCTTTTGGTGTTATTGTAAGTGTTATTACAGAAAGCCAGCTCCTGAAGAGCTTCAGTAATTACATTCAGCAGCCAATGTTGAAATAACATGAGGGCTTGTAAAGGAGTAATGGAAACTACAGCCAATCACAGCAGCAACACAGCAGGCAAATTTAGAATCTATCCTCACCAATTAAAAAAAAGATATGCCTGTTCAAATCAAACAGAATAATTGTCTGTGTTCCAATTTAAAAAAAAAAAGAAAAAAGAATGAGGCCATGTAGCCTGAGCCATGTCCAGAAATGCTAAATAAACACTACATTCCTCTAGCTGGCATTAAAAGAGACCCACTGTTTTTCATTGGAGGAAAAAATAAACCTGGCTAATTGACATGCCTTTTTCATGCTGTGCTAAACGAATTGTTTATGGCGGTGAGGAGCAAGCAGGGCTTAGAAGATGAGTCACGTTGTTGTTGGAGGCCGATTGCCATGTGTGGACAATGAGTTGAGGGCCCAATCAGTTTTTGACCATATAAATAACAAGCATAGTCAAACAAATATCTAAAGAGTTTTTTGTGAAAATTGTTACAGATTGCTTTAATTCATTTTCAATTACACAGCAGTATAGATGTACATTAAATGGTTTGCAGTAGTGTATATCAGACTGTAACAAGTACTACGAGCATGTGTTGCCTACCTTGATGATACCTTGCCAGCGAGAGTGCACACACACACACACACACACACAAAAATCCTGAAATGACATCATGTGATTGGTTGACACAGCTGTCAGTCAAGGCGTGACAATCCAAGATTGCACCAGCTAACGCAAATACATTGGTTTTTCATACAAACAGATGACTGGATCGTGGATATATCACTCTTGAATTACTCGTGTAAAGTCTCCAAAGAAGTCACTGAAGTTTCAAGATAGATTACTAAGCTTCTGGAAGGGCTTCAAAAGCACTGAATAGCTTGTTGTAAAGCTCCAGCCGTTAACTACAAAGCTAAAAACACGGCAAGAGGCTGGGTTGAAAGTTCGTGAAGCTAAATTGAAATTACGGGAGTTGATTTTTAGATTCATAATATTTTTTTTTTTTAGGCCTACAATTGTTAGAGGGCCTTTGTTAGGTTCAGCAGGGAAGAGTAGGGAATGGTGGACCCAAAATGCACAGGCAGGCAGGCAGGCAGGAGAACGTAGAGGTGGAAGGTTTATTAGTCCATAAAAAACAAAGTGCAAACAACAAAGGGAGTCCTGAAAGCAGCAGGCAAAAAACCAATCCAGAGTGTAGAAAACAAAAGCAGGGAATCCAAAAAAACAAGAGCAGAAAACAAACCAGCGACTACAGAACAAAAGAAATCCAGGGAGCAAAAAAACCAGACACGAGCAAACACTGGGAGACACGACAGGCACACACAAAACGATCTGACAAAGGACAAGGGGAAACACAAAGACTAAATACACAAACTAATGAGAAAACACAAGACAGGTGACACAAGGGCTGGGAAACAGGTGAAACACATTAGGCTGGGCAGAGTAATCAAAAAAGGCGGGAAAACACAAGACAGGAAGTAAAGTGGACAAGACAAGACAGAAAACCACAGACTTCAAAACAAAACAGGAAAACCACCACCAAAATAAGACCAAACCCCAAAACCATAACAGTACCCCCCCACACCCCCCACCCAAGGGACAGATCCCAGATGTCCAAAAAGCAACCAAGGAGCAAAAGACAAACAGGGAGGGCGGAGGGGAACAGAGGAGGGACAACAAAAACCAAACCGGAGGGGGGCGGAGTGGGCCCGAGGAGGGACGACCCAAAAAGTCAAAATAACCCAACACCAGAGGGGCGAGGGAAGGCACTAGAGTCATCCGGGGCAAAGGAAATCAAGGACAGCGGGGCCCAGGGAACTGGGGACAGAGGGGCCTGGGCACCAAGGTGCTAGTCCTGGGTTCCAGGGCTGTGGACAGCAGCGAAGGCGGAACCCCTTGGGCGGCCGAACAGGAGGTCGAGGGCGGGGCTCCTCTGGAGGCCGGCGGCGAAGGCGACACCCCTCTGTAGGCCGTCGGCGAAGGCGATACCCCTCAGGAGGCCGGCGGCGAAGTCGATACCCCTCTGGAGGCCGGCGGCGAAGGCGATACCCCTCTGGAGGCCGGCGGCGAAGGCGATACCCCTCTGGCGGCCGTCGGCGAAGGCGATATCCCTCTGGCGGCCGTCGGCGAAGGGGATACCCCTTTGGCGGCCGTCGGCAAAGGTGATATCCCTCTGGCGGCCGTCGGCGAAGGCGATACCCCTCTGAAGGCCGTACACAGCGAAGGCGAATCCCCTTTGAAGGCCGTCCACAGCAAAGGCGGATCCCCTCCGGAGGATGTCCGTGAAGGCCAACCCCGTCAGGATGCCAAACAGGACGGCTCTGGCTGAACCCCACAGGAGACCTGGCAGGCCGGCGAAGGCTAAAACCCTCAGAGGGCCGGGCAGGCAACAGGTCAGCAGAGCAGGAGCCCACCAAACAGGCAATGGGAACAGAGGTCAACAGGGGTGCCGACAGGGCACGAGGGGCAGGAGTAGGCCCGACCATAGACAGGACATGGGGACCAGGAGTCGGCCGGACCACCGACAAAACACGGGGAACAGGAGTCGGTTGGACCGATAAAGGCAGAGTCTCTGAGGGACAGGACAAGGGCATAGTCACTGTGGTGGTCTCATGCACAATCTCAGGGGTGCCGGGGACCGGCAATGTCTCTGAGGCATAGGAGACCGGCAAAGTCACTAGGGCGGACTGGAGCAGTCTCTGGTATGCCGAAGACCGGTAAAGTCACCGGGGCAGTCTCTGGGGCGCCGGAGACTGGCAACGTCTCCGGGGTACTGAAACCCGGCAAACCAGACGCAGACTTTGGGAGGTCGGGGAGGTCTGGGAGGTTGGGCGACGGAGACTCTGGGAGGTCGGGCGACGCAGACTCTGGACGGCTGCACGTCAGCGGCGATTCTGGGCG
Organism: Perca flavescens; assembly: GCF_004354835.1. Classification (NCBI taxonomy): domain Eukaryota; kingdom Metazoa; phylum Chordata; class Actinopteri; order Perciformes; family Percidae; genus Perca; species Perca flavescens. Next base: position 24,337,496 of record NC_041341.1, on the reverse strand, counting down.
GCTGCACGTCAGCAGTGAGTCTGGGCGGCTGCACGTCAGCGGCGAGTCTGGGCGGCCGCTAACCAGCCAGGGTACCGAGAGGCCGCTATCCGGCCGAGGTTCTGGAGGGCTGCTAGCCAGCCAGGAATCTGTGAGGCTGCTAGCCAGCCAGGAATCTGTGAGGCTGCTAGCCAGCCGGGGATCTAAGAGGCTGCTAGCCGGCCGAGGTTCTGGAGGGCTGCTAGCCAGTCAGGAATATGTGAGGCCGCTAGCCAGCCGGGGATCTAAGAGGCTGCTAGCCGGCCGAGGTTCTGGAGAGCTGCTAGCCAGCCAGGAATCTGTGAGGCTGCTAGCCAGCTGGGAACCAGGGATGCTGCTAGCCAGCCGGGGTACAGAGAGGCCGCTAGCCGGCCGAGGTTCTGGAGGGCTGCTAGCCAGCCAGGAATCTGTGAAGCTGCTAGCCAGCCGGGAACCAGGGATGCTGCTAGCCAGCCGGGGTACAGAGAGGCCGCTAGCCGGCCGAGGTTCTGGAGGGCTGCTAGGATTCTAGCTAGCCTGGCTTCAGGGAGGTTGCTAACTAGCTGGAACTCAGAGGGGCTGCTAGCCAGGGCACGGAGAGGCTCCTAGCTGGCCTAGGGTCATGAGAGCTGCACGTCCGCCCAGGGTCAGGAGAGCTGCACGTCAGCCCAGGGTCAGGAGAGCTGCATTTCTCTGTCCACTGTATTGATCTGGAGATATTAAATATTACATTAAAACATGTAGTTTTCTCATCGCCGGCGACACCTTCAATTGGTGGGTTGTAAGATCAGTGTTTAAAGTGGTTTATTGTTTCAAACATAATTTATTTTATGTAGATTTCTTTGGAATTCTGCACCTGCTGCAACTGAGTTCTTTAAGCTTTCTTCTCATGCAGCTCCCCACCTTGTCTTCCTTTTTGATTTGGACACGCTTAGTGGATGATTGTTGATCAATGTGAGTAAAGTCAAACTCTGAACAGAGACTAACAACAAAAGCACATTTTACAAAGCAGAATCACTTAAGCCACATTTCATAAGGAACCACAGGGCTTTATTAGGCTCAAAGCAACTCATCTTCTGCCACTTTGCCTTAAGTGACACAGACACATGGCACAGGCAAAAGAACGTCCTTTAAAAACAGAATCTAAAAAGCCTTTCATGAAAATGACAGACTTTGTTGGATTATTAGGCTCATCAAAAACTCTTCCACCAAGCTGGGTCACTGTTTTATCCTTGGTTTCTTCCTCTAGCCCTGGGGTATAGATATGCACAGATGAGTGCCGAGTGGGTTCCTTAAAGTATAGGATTTTAAGACAAGCTACATGAATAGAGCTGGCATTCTCGCAGCTAATTAGAGACATGTAGGAACAATGGCTCAGTGCTGCTCATATCACCAAAGAGCTCCCACTGAGGCAGGCCTGGTAGACATATGGAGGAAAACTTCTAACTTATCAGGCAGCTGTAAAAGTCCGACTCACTGCGTAATTAATAATAGCAACAACATTGTGGAACAGGGGTCTCTAACGTTTTTTAAGCCAAGGACCCCTTAACTAAGAGAGAGATGGAGCAGGGATGCCCTACTTTATATATTGTATAAAATTAAATTAAACAGGACCTAGAATCAATTGTGGGCAGCCTAAAGCCTAAATACATATATTTTGAATGCATGTAATACTAAGCTATTTAAATAATTGTTGCCATGATTTTATGAATCATGTTTTAATGTTAAACATGCATGTGGCACAGTGTTATCCTTAGGATTAACTGTATTTGTGGGCTATCTTAGTGACTACCTTACCTACAGGCCAGTAAGCATTACATTTACATTTTGTTTTGTTGGATTCATGTTAAAACATTGTAATTTCTTAAAAGACTTTCGAAAAATTAACAATAATTTGGTGCCCCCCCACTGCAGTAACTGCCAACCACTGTTGAATATATCTGTTGTAAAACATTCAAAGTCAATCATCCTTCAACATATTAAAGGATAAGCCTGAGCCGAGTATGATATTACTTTGAAATTGATTGATTCCGTTTGTTTTTATATTCAGAGGACAACAAGGAGTGGGTTGCATAAGAAGAAAGCTTATTCTAAACTCTGAAAAGGCTTTGTGTGAGGATGGCAAGATTATCTCATTTAAAGATGATTGTAGGTCTCTCCAATGTGTAAGTTGACTCTTTCTTAGCTCCAATAATCACATACACATGACAGAAACAGCAATGCCATCTTCTCTTTGCTGTCCACAACAGTGCCCACATGGGTAATGGCTGATTGGATAAGGGAACTTCGTGCAGAGATTGGCCAGATCTGTGGAGGTGAGGAAGTAGTGCAGGCAGGATTTAGACACACAAACTCTCTTTTTCATTCTTTACACAACAACTTTGGTCACTTTTAGTATGTGCAAACAAGAGCAACACTATGAATGCCTTTCAGTATTTTCTTTTACGAAACACCATTATCTCTACTTGAAATATTGCTTCTGGCAGTAGATTATAGTTTCAAGCACTTAATATAATCAATACAGGTTTAGAGATACCAGTTCATTAGGGTCATTCAGCCTCACAGTATAAAACTTTGTGTAATCAAAAACAATTAAATTATACTTTACCGTTATATTTATATATTTCAGAGCTCAGTAGGAGCGCATGCAAAAAAAGAATAGGACCCAGGATTGAACCTTGGGGCACACCATAACTTATATGTGGATTTAGATACTATTCAGACAAAGTAATTCAATGTCAGAAAGAGTGACATCAACCCAGTCATGCAGGCAGTAAAGTAGAGTGTTCAATGGTGTCAAAAGCCACACAATACAATAAAACCAACAATGAGCAGTTCCCTGTCTCTGCTGATGATACAATTTGGCTTTTATAAGTGCCATTTACTGTAGATAGAGCTAAAACTACATAGAAAGGTAACCAAAATGTAATTCCTAGCAAAATAAATAAAAAAATTCTGAAATGTAAGGTTAAGGTTGAGGTAGAATAATCTATTTTAGGATGAGGGTAATTAGTGCATGGTTAAAACATAGACAATTTTAAATGATATGCGGGGCCCTTAAACCCTTAGTAGGAACCACATCTAACAAACGTGGTGGAGTTCATTTTGGAAACAGTTTATGCAGTTAATAAGTGAGATTAGGTCTAGGCAGTCATTGTAACATTGCTTGGATGGAATATATCCAGTTTGTTCTAATGGAGTGTTCTGCATGTTTATACTCTTGACCCCCTCACATTTCTGAGAGGATTCTTTGACAGCAAAGAGGATGAGGGGTCAATGAGAGAATTGATTACCTTAAATAAAACTCTTGACATCTTACAGTTTTGTGTGATGTTTAAAAGATCTTCACTGTGGCATTTCTCAGGTTTATATTTCTTCAAGGTCAGTTAGCCTTTCACAGAATTATTTTGTTTTGTGAAGTTTCCACTTCTGCTCAGCTTGGTCTAGTCCTCATCCCGGCCGCTTCACATTCCAACCGATCCAGTGAGTGCTGAAGGTCAGGGACCAATGATGCCATCAGGCACACATCATCGACAAAAAGCAGCGATGAGATCCCCACCTCACCAAACCGCAACCCCTCCCCATCACGACTATGCCTTAATATCCTGTCTGTAAATACTACAAACAGTTTTGGTGACAAAGCGACATGCAGCAAAGGGCAACAGAAAGAACTGAGCCTTTACATGGGGCGCACACTCAACCAGGGGTCTTTTTCACAACAGCAGAATTTATAAATCCAGGATAACCTATAAAGCGAGACTTGACCTAACCTAACCAGTGCAGTACAGTTTCATGTGAATTTCACGACAGCAAAATCAGGCTGAGGAGGCGCAACTAGGTCAAGCCAGGTTGAAATAATTTGGATAGATGCGCGATCATGGCTTTTTTCAACAGTCCGCGAGGTCAATCACAGATTTACTGATACTAAAATGGAGAATAGGCGTTGTGCATACTTTATACAGAGGGAGAAGCAGTTTCTAATGGAAGTATGAAAAAGTGAAACACATTATTTGTAAAAAAAGAAACACAGTCACTGTCCTGAATACTGCTCTTAACTGAAACCATCATAATCATACCATTCAAGGAGGTAGGCTACTAATAATTTGCACAAATGCACCAAGTGTACAACTGTTCATTTGTGCAAATTAGATTCCTTGAATGGTTTCAGTTAAGAGCAGTGGTTCATAAATGTATATTTACGTGCTCTTGTATATACGGAGATGAAAAGAAAAACACAAGAAATTGGAAATCGAGAAACTATGAAGAGACTTAGGTGATAATTTCAATGCACTAACACAGAGTATTCATCAGTTATTTTTTCCCAAGCAAAATATAAGGTCAAAAAACATTGAGGTGTCCTCTCCCTATTGTTTCCTCTCCCTGCTGTTTTATAAATTAATAAGTCTCCGTTCACTGGACAAAACACAAATTGCGTGCTAAGAATGCCAAACAAAATGCACAGGAGTAACATACCTGATCCTTAATTGTTAAAGAATACATAACAAATAAGTAAATAAACTAAAATAATTAATGACGTCTGCCATTGTTGCCAATTATAGAAAAACGTGTATAGGACTTTATATATTGTCCTTATCACTGATGTTGGGAATTGGTAAGGGTACAGATTAAATTCTTGGCAATTTAGCAAAGATGTTTTATCAATATAAATAAATTTATAAATATGTGTATTAATAACTTTACCAAATTGACAAACAATCAAAACGGGGCACCACCCTGGAATCAGGGACCAATAACTGAACTGTGAAACAGTCTCATAGGTGGTGTTCCCTTTAAAATACAGATCTTAATTAATTTGATTAATTCATTTGGTATTTTTGAAAGAAACAAAAGAAGGGTGAAATTCGAGCACTGACCTGTTCAACCAGCTGTTATTACAACGTTTACACAAGTAATCACAGACAACTGCTCTTTAAAGTATAATAGAATTTATTTAACTTTCAAATTATTAATAGTCAATCAATAGTTCTTCAATCAATAAACCTATATACTTGTTATAAACTACAACAAAAGCAAAACAGACAGACATATACCAGACGTGTCTGTGTGTGTGTGTGTGTGTGTGTGTGTGTGTGTGTGTGTAGGAGGAAGAGGGGGGAGGTGACAAGACCAAGTGGGTAGCTAAACCACACAATATCAAGGTGGTGGATGAGACACTGCGAGATCCAAGATGGTGGTCGGGGGACCGCGTGGCTATGGGTTAGCCGTTAGCTAATGTGTATGTGTTTGGTTAGCATGTAAGAAGAAAGAAAACACACTTAGATAAAAAAACAGACTTAGGATCTTGATTTTCGAGGTTCTGATGATAACACTCCTCTCGTTCACTCAGGACTCTGGCCCAACGTGATGTAAGGGCAGAGTCTGAGACTTTGTCCAAGAGGGGATTGTTATTTCATGCCTCTGGTAAGCCAACAGCTGACTTCTCGCTGAAAGAATAACCGGTCCCTTTGTTTACACAGGGCATTTCTTTTTTTCTGGGAAATGAACTATTTAGCACAGATGTTTGCGTGCTTCCTTTAGCAACTGGCATTGCAGTGGAAGACGGAGGAGGGCAACCTGTAGCAGCGTTAGCTGCAGTGGAAAACAAAAGAGTGTACAAACAAGTGCTCACTGAGCTAAGGAGAAGAAGAACTCAAGACAAAAAACAGCTCCTTCCTTGGAACATTTTGACCTTGTGATATACTGCACTTTACGAAAAACTCTATGCACTTTACGATATGCACTTTACAAAGGACTCTTTGTACTGGATGCACTTTAATAGCCCATTTTTGCACTGGTACATTTCATTAGATTGCTATTGTTATTAATTATGTTTGCTTTGTTTTTGTTTTGTTTTTCTCTGATATGTTATGTAGCCTACTGTTCATAACTTGTATTTTGTTAAAAAAAAAAAAAAAAAGTTTAATAAAAAGAGAAGACAAAGGAGGGAGGTGTGTCAGAGATCCTTATAGGCTTGGTCACCGGATACGGCCCCCCAGTGTGTTCAGGGTCCCGCCAGCCAATGGGAACTCAGACCTTCCACCATTTTGAGAACCTTTCCTTGTTTGGCGTTGAGGTTTTTAGAATTACGTGTAGGCCGCAAATCCTTTGTTCAGGAAGACCACATGTTGGTCTTGATTTATTTTGTCTCAGAGGCAGATGCTCTGAGGTCTCTGTTTAAAAGAGAATGTTTAACCTACTGCTGCGGTTCCAACACTGACTTCATTGAAAACACATTTGCACCTTTATCAGCCATTTATAAATCACCTTAACTGCCACAATATATTCATTACACTTCTAACAATTAAACAGAAGTATTCATAAATGCAATTTAAGAGTAACAATGACTTAATAGTTAAAAAAAGGTCACAATGTTAAAATAATAACAGAACTGAACAGCAATGTTGAATTTTATGTTGTCTGCTGAGTGGACATAAAAGTCACCAGAATTAATCAAGCCTGGCTGTTAGCCTGGTCTGGAGCAGACTAGCTACATCAAAATAAATCGCCATGGTATCTTATGTGCCACTGTTTCATTAAACCAAGTCAAGGCTAAATTAAGCCAGGATATCTGGAAAATCCCAGCTTAATCTGCTGTCTAGCTTTTGTGAAATAGACCTCAGGTGAGCTACCCGGGCATGTCTTAATTTTAATTTTTTCATTATCAATCTCTGCTACAGCTTTGCTGCAAATATGTTGATATAACATGTTTTGTCATCTTGTCATTTGCTCAACAGGAGTTTTTTCTTCCCCACTTGAGGGATTCATCCTTTTTTCCTGCCTAGTATGGAATGGTTAAAGGCAACACGACTTGACATGACTTGAACTACCAAACAACAGAATGACCCAGAAATACAAGATTCACAGCAATATTCTTTGACTTTTTTATGTGTATACACTCTCAGTCCCTGTAGTATGTTACAGCACCATGACTTATTTTAAAATCAGTTGCTGGCTCATTGATTCCTTTTCAGTTCCTTCTTTAGATGCCAGAGAAAATCAGTTTCCTTCAAATCACATTGCAGTCAAACCAACATGCACAAATGCAAGACACACACACACAATTTAAAAATAATTCTTTCTTACCATAATTTTGGGGTTGTCTCTACACCACTCAATGCATATGCAATTCCCCCTGTTGTTAATGAGTGTGGACATATCTTCAGAGCAGAAATTAACATATCCCACCATCTTCTACTGCTTCTGATTTAACCATATGGAGAGCTTGCATTAAATCTCAGCACCCACCACTGTCACTATCGCAAAGGTCGACTGGAAAATGAGTCATGTACAAGTAAATGACAGTATGTACAGTACAGTCTAACAATTCAGAATGACTGATGATTGAACTCAGATGTGCTCTTAGGTTTGCAGGTGTATGCAATTATAGGGACTGCCTTATTTTTCCTGGATATTCGGTGGTGTAAGGGGTTAAATTATCAAATGAAACATTAAACTAGAAGCCACTCGTAGAGCGCAAACTTCTTCCAAGGCCATGCCCTATCTTGAAATGTTAACAAAATTGAAAAATAATTTGTGCATCCTCCCTGTAATTCGGATCCGCTCCAAAATGTAATAGGTTCTTCCTTTGCCCATGCTACATCCTTCCACCAAGTAATGAAAATCAGGCCAGGGGTCCATTTCAGAAAGCAGGTTTAGTGAAAACTCTGAGTTTGTTAACCCTGAGATGAGGGAAACTCTGGGTTTTTGGTTTCAGAAAGGGAGGTTAATCAAACCTGAGAGAGAGGGGTAACTCCAGCCCGTTTCAGAAAGAGAGGTAACTTAACCTCAGAGTCAGAGTCAGTTACTATGGTAACTGAGCCTGTGAACCTAACCTGGTCGGGAGCAGGTTTTCAATAAACCTCAAGTTTTTGTCAGTCTCCTCCCTCTGACACAGCACGTTTTCATTTCCTAATTCATTCATTCATTCATTCATTCTGTATCAGGCACATTTTAGCACAGTTGTTATCTACATGAATAAAAAAAACAGTGTTGGTTTATTAAATGTGTTAGGCAGACTATATGTTTTTTTTTCTCAAAACATGGCATTTCCTTTTGTCGACGATCCCGTTAATGAAGAAGCTGTATTACTTTGCAGAGAGTTAAACATACGTCGGGAGATGATATTGAGGTCCCGACTATAGATGCATTTTCATTTCCAGATAACTATCTATTTGAGCTGTATTGTTTTTTATCCCAGTCTATCAGTTATATAGCCTACATAATCTTATCCGTCTTCATATCACTAACATCACCCATCGTGGACATGCTCTACATCCCAGCAGATTATTTGTGTCGCATTATGTTTTTTTGCAAAGGGCAGTTTTCTTTACAACATTGGTCATGCGGAGCATATTAGTAAAGCCACTGTATAGCAAAGCACCGTCAGAAGAGTGTGACTCAATTGTTCTGAAACATGTTTAAAACGTTTTTGTAGTGTTCCCTGGACACAAACCAGTAAAAGCCATTAAAAAGGAGTTCCACAGTATTGCAGGTGAATGATGTAAACCCTTTGAAATAAAAGATTATGAATTATAATTCTGTTAATGATGGTGCTGCAGCCTCAGAATGGGATTAGTAGGCCTAGGCCTTTTTCGCCCGCAGGATTGCACCTAAATGAAATAGATTATAGGTTCAATACCACTACACCAGTAATATTACATATGTTCAAACTCGCTGTATGTGTGCATGAGTATTTCCGCCGACCAGTTTGTTTGTGGTTGTTACTATGGTGAATCGTAGTATCATGGCTCCATTCCAAGGGGGTAAGCTTCGCTTCAGAACGCGAACCTCCGATGGCGCCATTTTGTTGCTACGAAGCGATCACCTCTTGTTAGCATTACACTGACCGCCATTTTTTTTTACGTTACTTGACTGCGAATAACTTTACATCTGAAGCGTTTAAAGACTCTATTTGTCCATTTTTTATTTATAAAGAAACACGACAATGTATAAAAGGCTCCATTACCTTGTACCTCACGTTATAGCTCCGTAGCAGACGTTTTTGTAAAAATAAGCAAACGATTGTGTCATAACCAAGTGACTTACTGTCGCACAGTAGAGGAATTACCGTACAGTACAGGAGAAGCTCGCAGGCAGTTTCGACTTACATTAGCTGTTTAGGTTTAATTACTAATGTTAACTAGCATGTTAGTTAGCAATAATTAGCCTGTGCTTATGTTATCTCCTTACATATACCTACACTCTCCGTCTCTGTAAGATTGAAAATGATTGAGATTTCTCTTGTCACAGCTACCAGAAGACTTACAACTTTCAGACACGTTGCTCACGTCACATTTACGTTGTCTCTGTCAGTTGGAGGCTGCGCAGTAAAGCAAGTGATCACCGGAAAAGTGCTTCTAATAGCCTTCACTGGTCTCCGTCCAGAGCAACGGGGTCTATTGGTCCATTGTATATATGTCAATGCTCCATTCATGCTGCCTTTTTATTGTGGTGGTGCACGTGCTTAACTCTGAGTAAACCTACTCTGAGTTGATTGAACTAACTCAAATCAACTGTTCTGGAACCAAAAACTCAGTTTCCCCCATCTCAGGGTCAATCAACTCAGAGTTCAGGGTTAGACTCAGTTTGTTAAAGGTCCCATGGCATGAAAATGTCACTTTATGAGGTTTTTTAACATTAATATGCGTTCCCCCAGCCTGCCTATGGTCCCCCAGTGGCTAGAAATGGCGATAGGTGTAAACTGAGCCCTGGGTATCCTGCTCTGCATTTGAGAAAATGAAAGCTCAGATGGGCCGATCTGGAATCTTGCTCCTTATGAGGTCATAAGGAGCAAGGTTACCTCCCCTTTCTCTGCTTTGCCCGCCCAGAGAATTTGGCCCACCCATGAGAGAGAGACATCATGGCTTTCAAATGAGCAAAGTGGCAGTTGGTCAAAGCCACACCCCCACCCTCCACTTTGCCCCCCCCCCCCCTCTCTCCTCCTCAATAGCTACAAACACAGAATGGCACATCCTAAGGAAATCTCATTGTGGGACTGGCTCTAGTGGCTGTAATTCTGCACCAAGGCTGAATTTCGGGGACTTCAGATACAGTATTAGGGGACCCTTAAGGTCTATATAAAGCATCCAAAGAGCACCATGTCATGGGACCTTTAAACCTCCTTCCTGAAACGGCCCCCAGTAGTTTTTCCGTAAATCTGCTGACAAACCAACGAAGCTGAAAACAAAATCTAGGTAATGACATATAAAAAGGTAATTTTGAGTATTATTCAGTAAAAGCTTAGTGTAATTCAGTGTAAGGCAACAAATGATGTAGTATTTGCATTTAACATGTTGCTGGGAGGAAATTGTGATCTTGATAATATAGTAACACACACTATTGATTGCCTGCCCTATGGGCAATTAGCCAGCACCCCTTTATCTAACTGCTACCCATGCAGTAGTATGCAAAATAAAAAGTAAAGATACATTCATTGGCTGGACAATTGGAATTGTTCTATCAGTGGAACAAAAACAAAGAGTACTAGCTAATAAGAACCTCATGCGAAGCTCTTTCTTCATTGTTTTGAGGTCATGTTTTAAATTTCTCCTCAGGAACAACATTATGACAAGCTACAGTATAGGCTGCTCCTCTGCTGAGTTTTCAATTTCACAATTCATCCGAGAGATCAAAGAATTCTGTCATGAGCTATGGAACAGAAAGAGTGAGCAATGAGCGTGCTACCTCCACAAAAACGGAGACCTTTGGATATGAACTAAGTTTATTCTAGAGAAGCTCAACTGACTTCCTGAGGGCAGAACATTATAAACACAATATAACTTTGTGGTGGAAAGTATCCTCTTAGAAACCTCAATACAAGCGGAAATTGCTTCAGAGTTATGCAGAGAGATATGCTGCAGTGTTGGATAAGAGGCAGGACTGCAATCCATAGAGGTCAGTCTGAGAGGCTGCAGGTTTCAAACATGAAGTTTCCTCAATTGTTTCAACTCGATTTGATGTTACAGCATCCCTGCTGTACAGCAGGTGCTCAGCCATTCTGTATCCCTTCATCTCTAAAATCTTAGATGTTTTGATTCCTCCGAGACCTCAGAAGTTCATTTTAGAGAAAATAGGTCCTGGACTGTGGAAATAAACATCAGAGGCCGTTTCCTGTTATGCGAGTATTTTAAAGACTCTTTTTGGCACATTGACAGCTGTTCATCCTGTAAAGCACTTTGTAACTTGTTAGTTTGAGGTCTTCTTTTCATTCCAAAATGCTTAAAGGCAGTGATGGAGGAAGTATTCAGATGCTTTATTTAGGTAAAAGTTGCAGACCTGAACGATACTTAAGTAAAAGTCCTGTATTGAAAATGTCACTTAAGTGACACAGAAAGTAGGCTAATACAAATCTGGGAAGACCAAGCACACCTCTCTGTCTGTGATGAAGAGGACTTAACTGTTTATCTGGAAAAGGAACCACCAACCACTCAGTTGAACAATGAGCAATACAAACTGCTAAGC
>NC_041341.1:24103539-24318539 GCF_004354835.1 Perca flavescens | reverse complement strand
CCTCTGCATAGTAGGCCTATTGTTAATCATTTCTAGACTGATGTCCTCAGGTGTTGAGGATGTTAAATAAAGTGTATTGTGGGTTAGTTTATGGTGACTAAAAAGTCTCAGAAAGCTTATAAATTCAGTCAGAACACTCCTCATAGATGTAACCATTTATTGCAACAAATGAAAATACAGTTCTGCTTGGCGCTGATGGATCTGCTCTTAACAATGCTCCCTGGATCAGCCAAGTAGCATGCTAAACTGAAACAGGGAGCACAATGCAGAAAACCCCAATCGGTATAAAAGAGTGAGTCCAACTGTGTTTAAAACCAGTGTCAGCAGCACCAGTTAAAGGCAGTGGAGTCATATTAAAAAGGGCCGGCTTGATGTGAGATTGGCTGTGATTGGTGTGTGTCTGACAGGAATGAAAATTCAATCAGCAGGCGTATGACTTCTGTGTCCTGCATGAACTAACCCTATGCTTAATAATAATATAAATAATCATTGATTACCTGAAGAACTGATTGATATTTACCAGAAGCAAAGCAAACCCCAGTTAAGCAGTATGATCATTTTGTGGAAAGCGCCAACAAGTTAGATTGCATCTTTTAATTACAGCTTTGAGCATCGAGCCCAATGCGTATTTGACTATTTCAAATTTTTAAGTTACCTTGAGATTACCTATATTTGGTCAGTTGCTTTCAGTGGAGGTAGCATGTTATACACTCACCTAAAGGATTATTAGGAACACCTGTTAAATTTCTCGTTAATGCAATTATCTAATCAACCAATCACATGGCAGCTGCTTCAATGCATTTAGGGGTGTGGTCCTGGTCAAGACAATCTCCTGAACTCCAAACTGAATGTCAGAATGGGAAAGAAAGGTGATCTAAGAAACTCTGAGCATGGCATGGTCTGAGTATTTCACAATCTGCTCAGTTAGTGGGATTTTCACACACAACCATTTCTAGGGTTTACAAAGAATGGCCTGAAAAAAGAAAAACATCCAGTACGCTGCAGTCCTGGGGGGCGAAAATGCCTTGTTGATGCTGGAGGTCAGAGGAGAATGGGCCGAGGGATTCCAGCTGACAGAAGATCAACTTTGACTCAAATAACCAGTCATTACAACTGATGTATGCAGCAAAGCATTTGTGAAGCCACAACACGCACAACCTTGACGCGGATGGGCTACACCAACAGAAGACCCCACCGGGTACCTCTCGTCTCCACTAAAAAAAGGAAAATGAGGCTACAATTTGCACAAGCTCACCAAAATTGGACAGTTGAAGACTGGACAAATGTTGCCTGGTCTGATGAGTCTCGATTTCTGTTGAGACATTCAGATGGTAGAGTCAGAATTTGGCGTAAACAGAATGAGAACATGGATCAGTCATGCCTTGTTACCACTGTGCAGGCTGGTGGTGGTGGTTGTGGTGTAATGGTGTGGGGGATCCGTTTCGCCTTCAGAACTGCCTTAATTCTTTGTGTCATTGATTCAACAAGATGCTGGAAGATTCTTTAGAAATGTTGGCTCATATTGATAGGATAGGGTCAAACACGGTATTAGTATGGTGTTCCTAATAATCCTTTAGGTGAGTGTAGGTAGAATCAGATTTTCCCCATGTGACATGATAGGCTTACTATTCTATTCTTTAAGCCAGAAAAATGGTAGCAAACATCTTTTTGTGCCCACACTAAGAGAAAAAGACCAATGATTTTAGGGGAGGCACGGAGGGAGGGTGTGAGAGAGGGGGAGGTGTGGATGGATGGATGGATGGATGAAGGTTGGCTGGAGATGTCAGTCTCATCTCTCTCCTCATCCATCCTCACCATGCTGACAGCAAGCTTCCAAGCAGAACACCGCCTGCCTGCCAGGTAATTCATATTCCCTACCTGCACAGCCACCACCACCATCAACACAAGGAGACAGACATGCAGGGAGGAACTACTGGAAGAATAAAAAATCTATGAGGACGATACAAAATTATTTAAAGAGAAGAGAGAGAGAGAGCGAGCAATTTGAATGGTTACATGCAATAGTAAAGATGTTGAATAATTAATAGTATGAGACTTTAAAGTATTGTTTAGCACCTACAGTATATTTTCATGTGATACAAAACAGCCTGCATACAATCTTTTATTTTTGAGTGTAATGCCGTCCATGTTGAGGTACAATTTCCATTAACGGGTTATATAGATAGATTATTATTAATAAACAAATGGAGGATAGCAGTACTTTATTTTGTGCGATCGTCTTGCATTGCCAATAGCTTATATAGTATACACTATGTTTTCGCTGTTCCAGGCAGGATTAACAGTGTCAACGATCATCCACAGCTCCATCCTTCCCATCCACAGAAACACAACAAAAGCCAAATATCTTATTATAAATATCTAAATGTTGCTCTTTGGGAGGCGCTATTGGTCTCTGTCACCAAAAACATTCGGTTTTCAAGAAGAAGAAAAAAATCTTCTGCAACACAGCCCTACCCTAACCTGACTCCGCCAGATGGATTGCTTCGCATTTGCTCGGCTTATCCATCTGGGAACTTTCCGTTGGAGAACTTTTGGGAAGGGGCGGAAATACTGGTTAGCTGATTGGATGAACCATCTGTCTATCACCTATGTTGTCTGTCTATCTGCCCGCCCCTGCTGCTGCAGGCAAAGCATAGCTCGTTAGCTCAGCATGCAAACATGTCGGTAAAGGATATTTGCCGTTTGTGTAACGAGAATTTAGGAATAAAAGGCACCATTTCAGGTTCACGGACCATATTCCAAAAGAAGGATCCAAGAGAAAAAAAGCATTAGCGAGTGGCTACCGCTGTCTGAAAATACTGGTTAGCTGATTGGATAAACCATCTGTCTATCACAACCTAACCCACCTCAAAACCAACGCTGATTGGCCCGGTCGTTTGGCTAACGGCTCCAAATTTTCTCTATCCCAAGAAGCCAGACTGATCTGCAAGTGGAAAACTTCAGGATATCCCTGCATAAATGCAGGGATATATCCCTGCATTTATGCAACATGTTCTGAACATGGCGTTTAAAGTTCAACATCACCATGGTGAAGCTGTAGTGTACAGTAACCAAGTATTAACCAGCTATTACCTGCAATAGAATTTTAATTTATTTTCTTTTCTTTTGGTACAACTTGTAACTTACTGACTGATCATATGTGAGTATGTAAGTGCAGTATGAATTGAGAGCTAGCTTGGAAACATGTCTACTGTGTTTCTTATTCTAATATTTTCAAGTTGTTTTGGACCAATTGTCTGCCATGTAATGTAATGGCTTCTGTGATATCCTGAATTCTGTGATATCCTGAATGAGTGCTTGTTGTTCCTTGACAGAACAACAAGCACATTCCTGATGTTGAAAAGGTAAGGATTTTTTCAAAACATGCAAAACTAAAGACTTTTTATTTAGATAGAAAATATTTACTCTTGGTACACAAGTCTATTGCAAGTTTACACTGAGGCCTTTATTTGCTGACCATGTGTTTTACGAGAGGACATCTAGTATTTGCTCCTAGCAGGTACTACTTCTTAAAAGCTAACCTAGTTTTTGACACCAACAATCCAGCCAATGATGTCACACTATTCCACTTTTCTACAGGTGCCGGTAATGTGCCAAAAAAAAGAGGCAAGTACAAAAAGGACTTCATGCTAGCAAACATGTATATTAACAATGCACATAATTCTGGTAAGTATCAATGAATGTAAACATAACTTTTGTTTGTTTACAATACGTGTTATGGAATAGACTTAAAAATAACACTGACATTTTTTTCTCTTCACAGCATGACTGGATGGAATGACACCTGTGCTTAAATCTGACCAGCTAGCATCCTTATGTGCAACTCACTCTCATTATTTTTCTCTCTGCTCTTCCTGTTCCTCTCCTTGTCTCACTATTCGTCCTTTGCAATTCAGGAGATATCACAAAGAAATCTCAGCCGTCGAATGAGGACAGATTGTGAGCCTCTGTAGCGTAGCGTAACCGATAGGTGATTGGATTGAGAATGATTCTCTCTAATGACGAGGCCGGCTCAAGGCTGTTAGTGGTAATGAGAACACGGTACGTGCACAGAACCAGACACCGCTTTGCCTCCCAATGCACCAATGGAGGTCAGGTAACACGCATACACACACATCGACACGCAAATGGAGTAAAGAACAGACCCTGATACAAGGACGAGCACATGCTGGCATAACACTGGTGAGTCGTACCTCGCTAAACATTTAGTACTCAAGTGAGGCAAGGAAAAACACACACACACACACACACACACACACACACACAACAAAATAGTTCAAGGTATTGTAAAGATGAACATGTTTAATACAGAAATAAATATAGCATTATGTTTTGGTTAGAATACTTCAGAAAAGATTGTTTGGAATAGCGAAGGACATGCTACCTACTAGTGGCTGTTTTTCTGCCCTGAATGAGCCCCATGGTGCTGGCAGCAGATTGGCATGGCTCCATTCTGGTGCCTGGTGCATCTCACTGGCACATATCATTGGTGTGTTGCAAGCCACCTACAAGGCACACATGTTACATGTATGTTGCCAAGAATGGAATTTCCGCACCCCTGCCGCACGTAGTGTGAAAGCAGCAGAGCGTCCCTCTGTCTACCTGTGTCTCCATGCACACTTACTCACACACAAAGAAACCTATCCAAACCCAAGGCCAGACACATGCAGGTAGCAGGCCACTTAAAACAAACTGACAGATGTTGGTGTGCAGGCACACACACATATGCACAAAAGAGGGCATGCAAATAAACATTCACTCACTCACACATACACATATATGCTTTTACAATCACACACACATAACAGCAGGCAGATTGTGTACCGTAGTATTGGGAGCCTAACCAAATGATGCATGGCTGCGGTTCTGTAATCATAAAACTCATCCGCTATCCCTTGTGTGGGAGTCACAGCAGTGTATGTGAAATAGTAGCACTTCAGATGCAGTGCGTAATGACGGACCGCCAGATGCTCAATGGAATGCTCAATGGAGCTGATCACTTCCGAGTGTGATCATGAAGCTCCCTGTATACCTACTATTCCCACCTCCACAGGCACTGGTAGCAGTCAAGCAGGTCCTTCCAGCCTCCAGAGCCGATCCAGAGGACAGATGCTGATCTCTTCATAACCACTTGAACGTTCTATAGCTTAGGGAATAAGATGTCATGAACACTCTTGTTCAGCAGTTTATGTCCTTAGACTATATTATGCACTTGAGGAGTCGCATGGTAAAGTTGTCTCATCTTGACGTAAACACCTAAAGCTTATTATAAGTTATAAGTTATTTCTGATTATGATCATGTTTAATTCTTCTGACTTTTAACATTTACAAACTAGAAGAAGTATCACATTTGAATGTGCCTGGTATGGACATAATATATTAAAATGTTGTTTATGTATGACTCGTCAGCTAATTAGAATGTAGGTCTAACCATTTCACATTTCCTGATCATAATTAGGTGTTCATTTTTTATTTTCTTTAAATCATTTCTTACTTTTTTTTCTGTTTATAGTGGCATCATATTTCACCTACTTTTTGTATGTAGGTGCTTTTTTATGTACCACAACAGCTAAAATCTAACCTCACCATGACCATCATTGGGGAGGAACTTGAATGTGCCCTAAATCCAGTAGGGGGAGGTATTGCAGCTCTTCCTGAGTAAAAAAGAGCCCATTGGCCCAGGAGTTGAGTAACAGTTGTGTAAAAGACTCACTACCAACACACTTGAGTAAAAAATAAACTAAAACATGGAGAAATGTAAGATCGCCCCAAAAAATTCCTGTGACTGAGCAACAAACATATAATTGAACTGGTACTTCATTGTGCTTTTCCTTCCATTTTGAATAAGTGAACTTGGAAAGGCATGCAAATGCAGATGCTGTGGATTGAATTGAACTCAGATTCAAGTCTTTAAATTGTCCAGTTGAAAACGTAATTATACCTGTCTTACTTTAAATCACCTTTGAAGTATGTGCATTGTAGATTAGTATCCTATATAAGGGCATTACTCAATCATCTAAAGCAATCTGTTATACACTGTATAGAGTGTCTCCCTAACGTTTATTAACCTGGAATATTTAGAAGCATACATGTACAGAAGATGTAGGCGACACCAATTATTTCTGAAGAGTTGAAGATGAATGAAGGATTTCTAAAAATGCTGATTTGTATATAAAAAAGTGAGCAACAACCAGAGCCTCCACATTGACATATACACAAGCATGTGCACAGAAAGGTAAAGACATTTGAATAATTCACTATGTATTAATGGCATCTGAATAAAAAGTGATTCAAAGAAAAAAGAAAGATGAACAGTCGCACATCATCAGTCTCTGTTGTGCCTCGTTCCACAACTCAGCTCCGGGTGTCCGCCACAGATGATTGAATTAATTCACAATTATGAGCGCTGCTCATCATCCATCTACCTGCTGTGACAGTGATGAGCAGTGGATAATGCTACTACCTTTAGTCATATTTAGTAAACATATGAAGAATGCATAATTGGGAGGCAAACCGCTACAATAAAACTAATCTCATATTGTTGCCTTCCTCATCCTGACACCTGTATTACAACAATTAGTGCACCTAATAATATCCTGTTGTCTCAATATAACCACTTCCCTATTGTGTTATTTAGTAAACAATAACTGAAACAATAAGAATAACATTCTTGGAGCAGTATTTTTTGGGGAGCGTCTATTACCCACTGCCTTCACTTCAGTGAGGTTAAATAGAAATCTTATACTTTAAATAACTTTGACAAGTCACAAGCACAAGACTGTCATAATTGCACATAATTGACTTAACTGCAAAATATAATATGCTATACTGCCACAGGCTGTGGCACTACTTGCTGATTCACTTGCTGGCCTGGACTGAGCGCTGGTGTTGCTTGGTGGACATCACTATCACATCAAAGACAGATGCAGAAACCTTTGGGAAATGAAGGAAAAGTAATAAAGCAGTGTTTAAAGTAGATTTGAAAAAAGAAGACAAACTGCTCATGTCTGGTATAACCCAGTTGGCTGAATGTCAAATCTCTGACAGCTCTGAGAACAGCCAGTCTGGTGGTAATAGACACCGCCTTCTATTACTGCTAATTTACAATATGTGTGCAACTGCTTCTTCCAAAAGCACCCCAGCTCTGACCAGAATCAAAAGCTGCTCAGGTACAGCCATTAGCCTTGACTTAGCTTAGTGTTTTTTACTCAGTTTAAAAAAGGTATAATAAACATTAAGATTTTTATTATTTCAAACTTCACTTTTGATACTCTTTATAACTTGCAATAGGCATTAAGTGTAATTACATTCAGTAATGACCTCTTTTTATAGTCATTGTTACTGGAAAATTACACCTTTCCCTATACCAGGGACTCACTGGAACCAATAGGTAGAAGTACACCAACTGTTAGTGTTCCTAATTTAATCTAAAATTTATATCCTCCCTGTTGATCCATTTCCTTTAGTAGTTTGGAAGACTTGTAAACTTTAGGCATGGTAATATTGGATAGTAACACACTGCGCAACCACTGCTAATTTTATAGACCCACTAAGGCCCAAAAACCCCACAGACCAGCAAAGGCCTATAGTCCATTTTTGCCCCAGATCATCTTGCCTTAATAAGCCACTGATTAATGTGGTTTGAACTTTGTTTTGCTCCTATAAGACCGTATAAAAAGAAGCAGATATTAAGTTAGCCTACCATTTGAAGTACCCACACTTGGAATGCAATTCAACAAATATAAGCTCCGGGCTCTGGTTGATAAGGTGGTCCTCATACGGATGCATGCATTTTAAGCAAACAAAAGAGGAGATAAAGGCACCTCACAGCCAATCATTAATAACAAAAAGTCTCAACTTGATGGGATAAAAAGAGCTGTATTAAAGATGCTTGTCGATCAGGCTCCATAGTCTGCCTGTTCTCTTCTACAGAGCTGTCAATGACAACTGACAGCAGCCCAACCCTGTCTGGTCCTGTGTGTGTATACTGTACAATATCTTTGTGTTTGCACTGTACTGAAAACAAAATCCACCAACTTTGAATTTAATCTATACAGACATAGATGTATGAATGCATGTATATATTTGGATCTATGTTTGTATGCTATGCTCATTCATTTGTTCATCTATATACTCATACTAATATTCTTCAACCCACCTATTCTTGGGACTTTTTCATAGCTGAGGCTTTCATAAATTGGCCCCCTGCTCTAGCTCATTATATTTTCTGATCAGACATGCTTGAGTTTTATGACAGATGTCAAGGGTAAGCAAGGACTTAATCCATTGCCAGAGGCATTGCATTAAAAAACAAAATGTGAATATTTATAAATGAATGAGCTGGGAACTTATTTCTGCCTTTCCATTTAATTTAAAAAATAATGTTTGTATTAATCTGGGGTAAGATGGTAAAAATGCTAAAAGTGGTACATTATCAGGTTTAGGCGAAAACCTCCAACAAAGAACTTTTTTGTCGGTGGTGCGTAACAGCTCCTCTGACATGGGAACACGGTTAATGGAAGAATCTTGTATGCAAGAAAAAAGTTATCAAGCACATGCTCACCAGATGACTGAATGAAGTTCCTTAAAAGGGGTGATAGAATGCAAAACCGATTTTACCCTGTCATAGTTGAATAACGACAGTTCGGTGGGTAAATAGGACATACATAGAAGCTCAAAATCCCATTGACACCCCTTTACTATGAAAATCTCATATTTTGAAACTGCCGCTGAAAACGGGCGAATCTCAACAAAGCTAGAAGCTGACGTAAGCATCTCAGGACCTGTACCTTTGTCACGCCCATGGGTGTATTAAGAGAACGGTCACGCCCCAACATTTACATAGGCTACACAACTGACCTGAGATCAGGTAGTCTTCTGAACCTGTGAGTGACTGAGAGCGCGGTCAGCGAGCTTGTTACGCCCGCAATCTCTTACCGCAGGTTCCAGTTAATCTTATAATGGATATGTGTGTTGAGTTATTTAAACAAACAATCGGGGAAATAAACGCCTCTTGTCCGCGAGTCTCATTGATAGAGCTGCGGTGAGCTGGAGTCCATCGATGAGAGCTAGCTAGCTTCCTCCTAACGAGACCTCTGACATTCACAAAAATGCATTCAATTGAAATCTGAAATCAGACAAGTGTTAGCTAAGCTTTGTAAGAGCTTGGGGAACCTGTAATATACATGCCGTGATGAAATTTAAACTGTAAATGTACTATAGTTATGCCAAAAGTGTAGCTAGCTAGCCGCAATCATTTCCCATTGTATTCAATGGGACACATAGCTAGCTTGCTGCTCCTCCTAACAAGACCCCTTAGTTCATAAAAATACCTTAAATTAAAATCGGACACAACGGTTAGCTTTGTAAGACCTTGGGGTAGCTCTGATATAAGTGCCGGGACGAAATTCAAACTGTAAATATATTATAGTTATGCCGAAAGTGTAACTAGCTAGCTGCAATCGTTTCCGATTGTATTGAATGGGACATATAGCTAGCTAGCTGCTCGTCCTAACAAGACGTTTGCGTTCATAAAAATGCTTTAAAATCAAATCGGACACAACGGTTAGCTTTATAAGACATTGGGGTAGATGTTATATAAGTGGCGTATCGAAATTCAAACCGTAATTAAAGCTGCGAGCAGCGATTGACGGACCCTCGCACCTCTGCGCGTGTCGGGATTAC
Organism: Perca flavescens; assembly: GCF_004354835.1. Classification (NCBI taxonomy): domain Eukaryota; kingdom Metazoa; phylum Chordata; class Actinopteri; order Perciformes; family Percidae; genus Perca; species Perca flavescens. The sequence goes on along the minus strand of NC_041341.1, from coordinate 24,308,834 downwards.
CGGCGGACGCAAAATTGACACTTGACACCGCAAATTGTCAACAATGAAAAGACAACTCCCTGCCGAGTTCAACGATATCTCACACAAGACTCTACATCATACAGTTCATTATCTGTGAAAAGGGGCGTGGCTAAAGCATAGGGGGCGGGCCAAACCATCACCAATGAAGAAGGAAGTCTCTGCTGAGTTCAATGATACCTCACACAAGGTTATACCTTAAACGGTTAAAATGTTATGAAAGGGGTTGTGGTCTGAGTAAGTGGGCGTGGCTAAATTATAGGGGGCAGCTCATTATTACATGTATTCCACACATAATTTTCATGTAAATCGGATTATGTTTGTCATATAAGGCACATTTCCTGTTGCAAGCGGGGGGCGCTATGACCAAAAGTCAATTTTGGCCTGTAAGTGTCCTCAGGCCTGGACCCTTGTTAATCGTGAGAAATTCCGGCCAGATACGACAACGTACACTCAAGTTACAACAACTTCTTTGTTCATCGCTAAACACTCAAAATGGCCGCCACGCCACGCCCACACCGTCTAACGAAAAGTTTTTCTTTTAATAAATTTTCATCTTTAACGTGTTGGGATGGTACAGACCAAGTTTGAAGTCCATCGGATGAAATCTCTAGGAGGAGTTCATTAAAGTATAGCACGTATAGTTTTAGGCCTACTTGCAGTTGCCACTAGGGGGCGCTATGACTTTAAGTAAATATCGGCCTTTATTTGTCCTCAGGGTTGGCTAGTTTTGAGCCAGTTGGACAACGTACACTCGAGTTACACCCACTTGCTGTTTCGGCGGCGAAACGCACAAAATGGCCACGGTCACACCCTATGACGAAAAGTTTTTCTTTTAACAACTTTTCATCTTTAACATAGCACAGACCAAATTTGAAGTTGATCGGATGAAATCTCTAGGAAGAGTTCGTTAAAGTACGACATGTGGAAATCACACTAATTTCGAACCAATTGAATCAAAATGGCGGACTTCCTGTTGGGTTTAGGGTATGGCTCTAATGAAGTTTTTTGTACATCTTGACATGTGACATATCAAGTTTCGTGAGTCTACGTTAAACACACTGCAGGGGCTCAATTTTTTTTACTTTGTAGGGGGCGCTAGCGAGCCAATTTTGTGCGCCTATTCCCGAAATCCGTAAAATACATACATTTTCACCAGACTTGATGCGACCGCCAAATTTGGTGAGTTTTTGAATATGTTAAGCCCCTCAAAAAGCAAATTCATTTGCAGAAAATAATAATAAGAATTCCTTCAGTTTCAATAGGGCCTTCGCCGCTGTCGGCGCTCGGGCCCTAAATATATTATAGTTATGCCGGCAGCCGGATGCGGAGCCCCGGTAGTGCAGTATCCACAAAGGGTGACTTTGCCCTGGGTATGGAGTCCAGCAGGCTGCCGCTTTCTCGTCAGACTGTGTGGAGCTCCTAAAGTCCAACACGTCTTACCAAATTTGCAATTAGCCATCAATTTTCTTAAAACGGCCCATATTGGAGCTTTATATAGTTGATTTCTCGCATAAAAAAAGTGAATTTGGTAACGAAACATTGCAGTGTCTGGAATATGAGATTCTGTCGCGTCTCTAATGTGTGTGTATTGGGGATTCGCTCAACCAATCGGCGCGCGTCTCTAATGTGTGTGTATGGCGATTCACTTGACCAATCAGTGTGCAGCTCATCTAAATATTCATGAGCATACCATATTTGGAAGAAAAGCTCTTGTTACAAATAGGGCCAAAACACAGGGATGCATAAGGGCCAATAAAATATCAACCAGACCATTTTAAGCCCAACCAATGTTACATACCCCATTAGGACACCATAAGGAACAGTGTGAAATACCCTATATAATCATTCTATCACCCCTTTAAAGCTACATTGTGTAAGAATTACTCCCATCTAGTGTTGAGATCATATATCGCAATCAACTCTCTCTCGTCACGCAGTATTGCAGCTACGGAAGTCTTCACGCTTCAAAAAGCGAAGGTGTATAAAAGGCTGTCCATCAGCTGTCATTGTTGGAGTTCATACATTCTCTTAATACATCCATGAGTTCATGTCGGAGAGTGGCGCAGACACCACAAGCGGGCACGCGCGCCACCCGACGGAAAGGAGAGTGAAAGAAAAGAAGACTGCAGCGGTCCAGAGGATAATTAAAGGTGCTCTAAGTGATGTGACGCGTTTTTTTTAGGCTACAACATTTTTCGTCACATACAGCAAACATCTCCTCACTATCCACTAGCTGCCTGTCCCCTGAACACACTGTAAAAAAACAAAAAATGTTGTAGCCTAAAAAACGCGTCACATCACTGTGAGAAATGGGCCTCCCCGCCCACGTCCACACAGGATGGTGGCGACAAGGACACACTGAGAATGGGTGGTGATGGGATGAAGACACAGCCAACAGCCAACGTGGATTTGCACGGAAAATGTAGATTTATTTACAGTGCTCTAAAATACGTCATCCGGCACTCTGTCAACAACAAAAAAAAACTTCCAAAACAAACCACTGGGTTTCTCAATTTAACTAGCACAAGCAAAAAAAAATCTCTTCTCTCAACAAGTTTCTGCATACAACCTCTCAGCAAGTTGACACTCTCCCGACTCTATCGAGGCAGAAAAACCTGCGCTTTAAGTAAGGCCCTTCAATTACACTAATTGGTAGAAACCAACATCACAGGGGGTTTTGTTATGTATAGTGGTTCAGCAGATATTTGATCTAATCACACACATACATTGAAATATACTTCTTACACCTCATGTACTCCTAATAATACTAATAACATTAATTTCCTGTAATTGAATAAGCATTGCATTACAATACATCCCATAATTTTATACTAATACAATAGCTTTCCCCTGCTCAAATAAACCCTTTCCCCTGGCCCAAACAGGGAATAAAATAGCCATTGTCATGGAGCTCGTGTTCCTTGGGGAAACAAATTGCTTGACCAGGAAAATGAAAGTCGGTGCTATCAGTGTAATGTTGGTGTTTGCGTGCACAATGTATGGATTAACAGAAAGATATGTGTTATGGAGCAGAATCGACGGGTACCACGTCGTTCGCTATGTGATTTACAGCTGTTTGGTGAGTAACCGAAAGTTGTGTAAATAAAGATTGCGCATGAATGAACCACGCTGCGGTTGCCGGCACCACGTGTAGTTACAAACATTCGCCTCTACATGTGTGTGTGCTTGTAAGCGCGTTTGTGCGTGTAGGATAAGGGGTCAGTTTAAATGTTGTGGAGCATGTCAGGCGAGTTGGGGAAAAGGAGGGGCTCTACCTTTTCACAATCACTAAGAGCACCTTTAACTAGTTGGGATTTGATGTGTGCCTCCAAAGCAGCTCCAATGTTCACTCTTTTTCCAGTCTCTTGCTCTTTTCAATATCTGTTTTCTTTTTCTGGATGAAGAAGAAAAAAATTTGGATTTTGAATACGTGTGGTCCTCCATGTTTTCTTCTTCAAACTTGCCGGGGCCGGAAAGCGACGATATCCATTAGCAGCAGCTGTGAGTCGAAAACGCGAAAGGCAGAGCAGTATAGCCTGTATGTCCCTTACCGGCTAACGTATTTCAAGATGGCACATCATTATGGAGTGTCTACCCCAGTTCATGCAAGTGCAAATGTAAAATTCCAAGCTAATAGGAATACTTGAAATTGATGGTGGCGGTCAATTCATGAAAAAGGACAAGTTTGTGAAGGGCAATACATATTTTGATAATGAACAACTACAAACGTTACACACTGGGGCTTTAAAGGGTTAATTAAACAATGAGCAACCATCTATCGTTAATTTTGGGGTAAAGATTGTTTAATGACGTCCACACAAAACAGAAATGGCAAACCAGCAATCCATTAATTGTTTGGTTGTGTAAAAATGTTATGAGCAAATTACAGGCTACTTGTATTCTTGAGAATGATACACTTTCAAAGTTAATTTTATAAAAGAAGTTGTGTGTGATACAGCTTTCTTTTTTCTTTCTTAAAAGCTGTCTTTTTGGAGATGCAACGTTTTCTCTTCCCTGCGGATGTGCTTTTTTTGTGTAAAACGAAGATAAGGTGTTTGTAAGGACCTAGATGAGGGACAATCTGCAGACGTGTGTCCTCATCACTGGAACAAGAGAGATAATGAACATTTGTTGGCACACACACACAAACAACACAAAAAACACACGCAGAGACACACACACACACCTCAACTTCAGGTGTTAGCTTACTTTTGCTGCTGAGTCTCTTTTTGTAGGCTCGGCTGAAGAGGGTATTTTTTTTAAGTTAATTGCCCAATTGCTGCACTAGTTATTCTCTGAATGCTCTGTTAAAATCACTTGTTTCTTTCTCTCACCCACCTGTCACACAGACGAAGATTAAAATATGAGCAGGGGGATAATGGGAAAACAGGGCAGCTGCAACTCTTTTTGAAGAGAAATTTGGGAGTTACCTCAGCTGTCTCTTCCATCTTGGCACATAGGCCTGCCTTACCACGTTAACCAAGCAGAGAAGATTATTAGTAAAGACCTGCAATTGGCCTCCGATCCAATCTCTGAAGATCCCTTTTGCTGCTCCACGCAAGAGCACAAATAGGAAGGGGATGGATTGCGAGAGCTGTTGCAAGAAAAGCAAAAACGACCTCATCTTCTATTTGAAATGAACCCTTATTAATATTTCAAAATGTTGGATATGCATGGGGCTTTGAAGAAATTTTGCTAGAGGAAAAGAGGGACCATGTTTTGGAGCTATGGCAAAAAAGGGAATTAAACAAGTGTGAAAAAATGGCTCAGAATGGAGCCCTTTCATACTCAGGAGCAGCCCAGCAGCATTTTTGCTTGCACTGAGGACAGGCAGGACAGCATAGATGTGAAGTGGTTTAAAAGACCTGGTAGAGGAAGAAAAGTAGAGGAAGGTACTACTGCTAGGTTCTGTCATTACCCCTTCACTTTGCACACTGTCAAGCCCATTACTTAATTTCCCTCGCCGCCCTTCTCTATGACAGAAGTTTAAGTGAGTTAAAAGCAAACCTGCAGAGGCACACTGCCTCAGAGAACTGTGATGAAAAAGTCAAATCAAACAATATCAATTTTGAAATATAGATAGCAAAAATGCTGCGTGGTTGTTGGATCAGCGAAAAGCCCAAAGGATTCTACTTATAATATATCACAAAGATCATTAGTCACATTTTACATCTCGACACCCGTGGAGACCCACACTGTATATGCATACAGCACATTCACACACACGCATACACCCACAAACAGACATATTCGCATATAGGAACCATTTTTCTGCTATCTCACAGATGCAGTACTGTGGCCTAAGAGATTTGTGAGCTCATTTGCAGGCACATTAAAGCAGCAGCCACTTCAACTTGAAAAAATGTCTTCGCCTTTTGACAATTTTTTATTGTCGAAGTGCAAAACTCATTTCAGCAGTTGACACTTGGGTACAGATATCAAAGATACATGTATTTTTTGGAGAGGAGCTAGTGCGTGGAAGCAAGGTATGTCTGTAAATTGGATGTGCAAGCAGTTTTGGTGCAGGAAGTGTAGGGTAGAAAATAAGCATGCCATTTTGCTGTAATGATGTAAACCAAAGTGATGTCATCTGTAACTGCAAGTGAGAAAATCTTCTGGAGGAGATTTATCTGATACATGTCTAAATAGATGCTTAGATAATGACCAAGTAAACATAGTGATACAAAATCACTTATTAAACTTTCCACTTTTATCTTTTTCTCACTGATAAAAAATGTGGTAAAAACATAAAAAAGTGGTTTTACTGGGTACAAAAGAAGTTAGCAACAAACGTGTATTAAACACACCAACAGAAACAGTATGGGAGCTTTCGATCAAGTCTTTTTGCTCCCTTGCTTTGTTCAACCTACGGCAGCAGCATTCTGAATTAATATGCTTTAAAAGCCTTCTTTTGCTAAGCGGCCAACAAATGATTAGCAGGGACAATTACCCAGGAAAGGCTTGCCAACCAAATAGGGTAAACAAAAAAGGCTCATTAGCTTGTGGAGTGCACCTCAGCTTCACTGGGGACCTGTTGTACTGGGCTGCTGGCAGACGTATACAGACGTAATGGGATGTTTTCATGTAGGCCCACATGTAAATGGAGTACCTTGACGTGTAACAGCCAAGCAAACCGAGATGCTTGCTAATTAGCTCAAATCAAACAACCCTACAAAGAAACCCTATCCTATGAACAGGACCTGCATGATGTCGAAAGAAAAAGCAAAGAATTGTTAAGAGGTTCCATCAGATGTTTGGTGGAAAGTAAATGGAAAATCCTTTTGGCCAGAGAACTGCTCATTATGTGGCAACAAATGTTGAAGGTATAATGTTAAATCTCTCTTAAGTGTTGGTAGCAACAGTACCTTTTCCTTTCCTTTTCTATATTGATTACAATGCCAGTGGTTCTTATGTTTTTTTGTGGACTCGCCGCACAATCCGCCGATTCAAGTCATCACGAGCGGCAAGTGCTGCGGTGTCAGCCATGATGACCTGGAGTGGTATGAAAGGCACCATGTTTCTTGGATAAAATCAGTGCATGTCCTCTCTCCTTTTCTAAGTTCCAAAGATGCATCTCACTATTTTCCATATATGACTCCAGTAGTGACCTTACAGAGAGTTACCTAACTGAATAGCCACACACTCCTGTCTGTACCCCTACAACCCCACCTCCCACTTGAACCTTACTGGCTTCTGGGCCCTAGGAGAGCTGCGTGTGTAATGTCACACAGCCATATTTTATTCATGTAGATGGAGTGTTTGGGTGGCCCTGCTTGAGACTGGGACACAATCTCTGCTGCTGGTAAACACCAATTTAATGGGCACGACTGGCTGGGAAGAGCTGCAGCAGCTGTGGGAAAATGGCATGTATAAGAAATGAACAACAAGGATGTGTCAGACACAAGCAAAAAGCAGTGAGAGGGAAAAAGTGGCAGCGTAGCAAATGTTTCTGACTAGAAAAAAGCTAGTGGGGATGACAATGTGCTGGCGTGAGCTCTCCCCCCCGGGTGTAGGTACTGTATGCTGAAATGCTCTGAAATGTGAGTGCTGGCCCACTTTGCCTGTCTGGAGTTAAGCATCCAACATGATGCTCTGTCTGTATCACTGTGCTAAAGTGGCATACAGGTCCATGATAGAGAATGTCCTAGGAGGAGATATACAAATATACGCACACAGGAGATGAAGACAACTGATCACCTCGGGCATCACAAAACAGAGATTGGGGTGGCAGTAGCTCAGGGAGTTTGGTTAGGAACTGCAGGGTTGCTGGTTCAAGTCCCCATATGGACCAAAGTATGGTGGTGGATTGGTAGCTGGAGAAGTGCCAGTTCATCTTCTGGGCACTGGCAACTCCTTCACTCTGACATCTCTCTGTTAGTGCATGTATAGGTACTGAGTGTGTGTGTAATAACAATGGAGTTAAAACATTGTAATTTCCCCTTGCGGGATTAATAAAGTATACATTATTTATTAACAACTGCTAATTTGTCATGATTATATGTTGACAGAATATGAATCATTCACAAGTTTCGGCTGGCAAGAATCAAGTTTTTCTCATAATTAAAATTGTGAGAATATCTAAAGATTATCTACAAAAGAATGAACCTCCAATGAGCTGTGAGACAGAATGCATAAAGCATGTTTACAATAAGAACAAATTTTTATTTAAGATTTGAGTTTATGGAACAGTTATCACTGAGTGCAAGCGAAAATAACACTGCTGGATTTAATCTTCATGGTAACGTGGATGATAGGGAGTGAAAAAATGTGCGAGGCATCAATATGTTTTATTTATTATTATTCCCATTTACTTTCTGCAGTCTGACTTCAGTTCACCACCTCACCATCTGCTTCGCCAATTCCTAGTTTGGCTCCAAAATGTGCGTACACATGGTTCAGAGTTTGCGTGGAGGACCGCACATTCTCCCGTCAAGTTTGTTTTTTATAAATCACAACCTTTGCGTGGGAAGTGGCGTAGTACCCACCTACTTTAAAACTTCCTCAGTCACCCCTATCCTTAAGTAGCCAGGTTCAGATTCGGAGGATGCAAACAACTACCAGCCTATCTCCAACCTGCCATTCCTAAGTAAAATCCTGGAAAAAGCAGTTGCCAGACAAGTCCATCAGAATATGTCCAAACCATGAGCCCCTTCCATCAGGATCCAGACCGTATCACAGTACAGAGACTGCCCTCATCAAAATCACAAACAACTGTCTGCATGACATCAAAGCTTGGATGTCAACCAGCCTATCAAACTGAACATCAATAAAACAGAGCTCTTGGTTGTGGCCCCCAAAGGGCTGCTTCAGAATGTTGGAGTTCTCATCCTGGATGTTGATGGGCGCGCCATCTGCCCATCCTCTGAGGTCCGCAATCTTGGTGTAATCCTGGACTCCACCCTCTTTCCATACACACATTAAATCCATCACCAAATCTGCCTTTTTCCACCTTAAAAACATCTCCAGACTCTAGCCATCACTATCTGACTCCGTGGCAGAAACCCTAATTCATGCTTTTATCACTTCCCGTTTGGACTACTGCAATGGAGTCCTGTCTGGGGTCCCCAGCAAAACACTAGACAGGCTCCAGTATTTCCAAAACTCTGCCGACGGGGTCCTCACCAACACCAAAACCTGGCAGCACATCACCCCAACCCCCATCGACCTCGCTCCCAATCAAGTCCCGCATCCAATATAAAATCCTCCTTCTCACCTACATATCCCTTCATTCCCTGGCCCCACAGTACCTCTCTGACATCCTCCATCCATACACCACCACCCTGAAATCTGCGGTCCTCAGACGCTGGCCTGCTCTCCATTCCCCATACCAGACTCCGTACCTTTGGAGACAGAGCCTTTAGTGTTGCAGCCCCATCCCTCTGGAACACCCTCCCTGCAGAAATCCGAAATGCTACATCCCTGGACATATTTAAAAAACTACTCAACCACCACCTGTTCACCACAGCCTACAACCTCCCTTAGCTAAACTTAGTCACAGTAATTTCTGTAAAGTGTCCTTGGGTTTCATGAAAAACGCTAAATAAATAAAAAGTATTATTATTATTATTATTACATGCACAAACTCAAGTAGGTGGCTATCTCGGAGAGTGCATTAAAAATGGTGTCTAAAATATCAAGTTTGTGTTTTGTGTCTATTCATTCATTAGTGCAAACTTATCATGGTTGGAGATAGAAGAATGGATTTGGGAAATGAGTACCAGACAGCAGCTTGAGCTGAGAAGCGGAGCTAAGTCAGCGGAGCAAAGCAGACAGTAACTCCCCACACGAATCAGCAGACAAGAGATGTCCATGAATAGAAAAGGCTTTGACACATACAGTTTTACAGCTACTGAAAAAAAGAGAAAAGAGCTTCCTCTCCTCTTTTTTATGTCATGTGAGGATTTAAAGAAACATGCACAAGCATGGTGCACCATTCTTTAGTAAAGCTTAACAAACAGTAGGCCAGCATTTGTTAGCTTATGTCTCATTGTGGCATGTGACATACAGTATTACATATTACTATAGCAGGAGCTAGCAGTGTACTAATACTGATGTTGGATTCTCGTCTCCTACACTTTGCCTGTTGATTGTTTCACAAAACTGCTGTTAACCTCTAGACCTTATCCTGAACCTGACAGTCCTAAAAAAAATCTGAAGATGTTTTGAGAGGGCAATGGAAATTGAATTAAAGTGAACAAAGCCAGATAAATTGGCTTGGTGGCATTTATTTGGAGAGTGTTAATCCAGAGCTATGCTGTCCAAATAAAAGCGAGGGCAGAATGAGCTGTTGCCTTTAAGCTAATGAGATATTAGCCAAATCCTCTTAGCCAAACTATTTTGTGAGGGTTCAGTGAGCAATTGCCTCGCTGGCATTAATATGAATGAAATACTGTGGTTTTGTTAAACAGCCAGGTTAAAAGTGACTCAAGGTGAGGGGACATATGAAACATGCATAAATGGAGAAGCCAAGTTTAAAGGGGAACTATGCAGTTTTTTTTATCTTAATTTACCTTAACTGAACAGCTTCGGAGTCATTGGAATGGTTATTTGACTTTTTTCGGGTTGAATGGTGTTCGTCTCTCTTCCCCCTAGCGCCTGTGAGCGGAAAAACCACCCTTGAAACGAGCCGCCGGCCTCAGTGTCAAGAAGTATCGCGTGATATCAGGTCTTGCAATGTAAGGAATTGCTTTAGGCACTGCACAAATACACGCCTCCATCCAGGAACCGGCTAGCAAGAACAAGGTAGCAATGGAGTTTTTCACACTATTGTCATGGCTGAGCAGGCAAAAAAGAAGACGAAAGCTAGGAAAGCATTGTCGGAGGAACAGAGAAAGAGGAAACGGCAGACTGACCAAGCAAGTTTTTACAGTGTTGCCAAATATCTATTCCAAAGCTGTAGGTGGAGCTCTATAGAGAAATCTGCGAGCAAAAAGCGAAGAAATTGCCAAAACTGCATAGCGCCTCTTTAAAGTTTCTAGCCTGAAGGGAGAGCATGATTGTCTTTTAAAGAATCTCCAACAGTTGCCTGACAAACTTTCTTACTGCATTTGATTGTGCAAGTAAAGACTATTCTATTCAATGATTAGACTGGTATCTATTAATATCAGAGTAAAATATCGAAATAAAAATAGATGCAATGAGGGACATGCAGACAAAGAAGATACACATAAAGAAAGCAATAAATCATTAATTGCATTCAGGTACTAGCAGTTTTTAAAGAAATATTTTCTCTCTTCTAAACTTCCTGATGAACATGATTTTGATGTTAATCTACCGCTGTATGCTTATTCCAATAAATTTCAGTTTTCTGTTAATATTTCTATTAATAAAAAAATGTTCTCTTACTTTGGAAGTAAGATTCAGTTCGACAACAGGGATACTGTATTTTCACACGGATATTGGACCAAGGCGTGAATACTTTACTACTGTTGATACTTGTAATAGTTAATATTTGCTTTTTAAAATACTTTGCATGTTTTCTTGGCTGCTGATTGTAAACTGGAATGCCAGATTTTAGACATGTTGGTTGATAACACATTGAAATATAAACCAAATTATCTATTTGAACCATCCAATAGGGTTTTGTAACAGAAGTCAACAAAAGCTTCACAATAGAGTCAGTGGGAGTGTAAACGAGTGGGGTACGAGCCAATTCTTGATGGAAGATGCAAAGCTTAGAATAGACACATTTCTCACACATGACTCTTTTCCTTTCCAAAATTGCTTTCTTTTCTACACACAAGTAGGCTTGACATTGTAAAAGGGATTTGATGATACAAAAGATTATGCTAGTTAAATGATGGAAACGATCTACATAGCAACGTGTTATAAACAGCATTACAGTTTTCCTACATTTAGTAAAAACAGCATTAATTATCTAAAATGTAAATAATGTCCTTTATGTATAAACGGTGAAAAAGAAATCTCACCATGATCAATCAGCTTAAGTCACAGCTACATGTTAAACTTGCCATTCATCTTGTGGCCACTTAAGGCCAACAGAAGCATGCCTTCCTATTAATTGGTTAACTTGTTATCAAACATAGCATATTAGAATTCATTTGAGGTTGAGTTTCTGACCATCTTTACCATCCAAATGTTAAGTTTAATATTCACTCTACTTTTAGCTTTGTTTTGGTGTCCAGCAACTCTAGAGTAAGAAATTAAATTTGGTCACCTTGGCAAAGCTGACCAATTGGGTGCGAGTTTTGGTTTTGGAAAGTTACAAAAATGGTCGAACATAATACCTCCAATCCGATGTCAGAAAGGTGTGTGGGCAGGGGGATCCTGAAGCTATTAGACCATCCGACAAGCACTTAACTGGCAGCTTTATTCACGTGGTTTAGCTCGCTTAAACACATTGAATTCCTGCTAATTTCATAAGTTTATGAAATTGTGGCAAATGGGGATCACACTGTCAGTTACATCCACTTTCACATTAGATTTGCAGCTCTAAGGATTTAGCTTTTCTTATCTCCATGATACAAATGCGTTTCATATAGAGCGATGGATGTGGGTTGGTAACGGCATGTGGAGATTTACACACTAACAGTTCAGGGAGCAGCCTATTCTCTGAAGGGAACAGGCTTATGTTTCTCTGCTCTCTATGCAAATAAATTCTAAGGGAAAAAAACAGGTTGATTTACAAGTTGACCCTTACCATCCCAAACAGCATCACAAACAGTTCTGATTTCCTTGCAGCTGAACATTGGGGAAGACAGAGAGGGCAATCATATTCATCTGTAGCCGCCCTCACTCTGCATTTCCCAGGTCTGAAAGAGAAACCGTGGGGGTTTTGTGCTCACTGAATGAAATGTGAATAAATAACACACACACAGAGAGAGAGAGAGAGAGAGAGAGAGAGAGAGAGAGAGAGAGAGAGAGAGAGAGAGGCAATAGCATAAATTTACCTCCATTCATATTCACAAGGCGGGGACACCTCAGCTGTGTGATCTAAAGCAGATTTCTTGGCGTTCACCCCATCAGCGTATTTTCTCTGTCATGTATCAAAGCCGTCGCATGTATATGAATAAACCCCCATAACCCAACGTCATATCCTTCCTGAGCTAAAATCGATATTCAGGACATAATCTGGAGTGTGTGTGTGTGTGTGTGTGTGGGGGGGCGGGCAAGGCAGCAGGGACTCCGGGATCGTGGCGGGAGAAGACACTATACATCAGTGGGGACATAGGCTGTCAGACCGTGAATGGGTTTTGTCATGAATGAATAACTACCAGAAATGTGCGGTGAGGGGAAGAAGAGAGCTTTACTTCCCTAAGCGTTTTCATCTCCTGTGATCCACACTTCAGGGTTCGAGGGCAGGGGGGGGGGGGGTGGGGAGGGCTTGTTGAAATAAACAGATTCCTCAGTGGGAAAAGATGGGGAAGGAGCCTCTTCTCCACACTGAAAGACGGAGAGAACAAGGAAACTGATAAAGTCTGTAACAGAAGGTGCAGCCAAGCCAACCCGACAGTGTACATGGAGCGTGTGCTGTCTGTGCAAGCATTGTGCTGTATACTCATGTGAACTGTCTCCTCAGGCTTGTGTCATCTGAACACTATTGTTTCAGAGTGTAGAACTAATTTCCCACCCAAAGGGTACAGTATCACAAGGAATATGCAATGAGGAAATGGCTCACCGTCACTGTTTCGCTGTCATTATTTTAGTCCCTGATGGTGATTTTCTCCGCTGTGCTCGAACATTCCCAACGGCACCGCTGTGTATGCATTTTAAGCACACAGGAACAAAAACTGCCATGGAAACAGTAATAGAAATGGCGTTCTGTCCTGTGAGTGATAAAGGAGATAAATGGGGATGGACAAAAAAAGATGTAGAGCCTCCTATGGGATGAAACAGTCCATACTGTGAGGAGGTGGGTGAGACTGGGAAGGTGAGGGAGCTGGGCTGAAGTGGGAGGAGGGGGAAGGGATACCAAGTCTTGCCCGCCACACTGTTTGTACTTTACGGGCACTATCCTAGAATGCCGCCTGCTGATTCCCCGTCTGCCCTGGCATCGCCTCTCACGGCAGCTGGCGTCCCTTCTCCCCATCCCTCCCTTCCAAGAATGGCAGCAATGGATCGGAGGGCTGAGACGCTGCCAGCGTCGGAGATGAGCTTCACCTCTCACTTCCATGGCTCCGCACCCTATCACCTTTTGAACTTTCGCCATTTTCACCCAAGGATATAAGTTGATGCATGTACACGCACATATATGCACATCTGCTGGAACATTCGCAAACATGTATGCCACCTAGGCCTGGGTACCGAATTCAATACTTTTTAGGCACCAAAAGAATTTCCTCCTTAGTATCGACTATCAAAAAATGCCTCGTCATTCAATACCTACGGAGTAAATCTCAGCGTCAGTGAGCCAATAAGCATGCAGCATGCTTCTACCAAGATCTAATAATGTGGGTGATATGCTGTCTAACGTTAAACATCGTAGAGACATTTACATAAACATGTTGGGCTAATATAAATTGCATAATATCAAACCGAAAACATTCTTATTTATGGTTTTGTATTAGATAGTTTATTTGCTTTTATCTTGTGTCATTGATCGTTATGTATGTTGATACAGCTGGAGTGTAGCAGTAAGTCTGTGTCTCTTATGTAGTGATACATCAGTGCTCTCTCACACACATATTGTTCCGTACTTTCTACTGTACCCTTGGCTGTACAAGCTTGGGGTGATTTATGCATTTACGGGGACAGTGAACAATGAAAAACACTTATTAGGTGTCATGTTCTTCATCGTTCACGATCAAGGTTAAAGGAGGCTTTCAAACATGTGCTGCAGAATAGTGTGAGTGTGTCTGTGTGTTTGCCGGTTCCCAAAGGCCCAGTGGTTCCCCCTGACTGACTGTGTAATAAATCATAAAAAATGCTGAATAGCTCAGTCTGGACAAGAGACAGGAAGGCAGCAATGTACAAGGGACATTGACTGAGTTAATGGTGGTTAATGTGATGGCCTATGTGTCGGTGTCTTTATGGTCACTTGTATGAACTCAGTTGCACAGGGATCTTTTACAGGATTGATATAAATATAATTTGTATTTGTCCAAAAAATGTATGGCCATGGGTGAGCAGTTTGCTGAGTGTTTCTAAAATCTAAGAATCTTTGGTCAAATTTAAATACTTGATTTTTAATTGTGCCATGTCTGCTTTATCAGACTGGAATGCAGTCGCCTACCCACCTACATACAGTACCAGGAGCTTGAAGGAACACACTTTCATTTTGGGAAACATTTTTCTGGCTTCCCAAAGTCTTATTTTTTTGGAGGACAGAGATCTGGTGCTGGATGTAGTAACACTACTTTAAAGACTGGAAACACGGTGACACGGTAAGTCTCAATACACAACGAGTGGATGTATCTCATTAGCTAGCAAGTGTGTAAAACCTTCAACTTCAAAATAAAGACCCATGCTGCTGAAACCTATGGAAAATAAGCTTGTAAACATGCTCTACACATACAATGTACACTACAGCAATTAATTTGTCTGAGCAGCCCAAGTTATGTAAACCAAGATCACAGGGAGAACAACATATACTGTATGTGTAATACCAACCAAAGGTGTCTTTAACCATGGGTTATTGCTGCATATTTACAAATTAATTTTGCACTGGGTTTAGGGTAAATGCTGGACCCACACATTACATTAAGATAGGTAGGCAGCTCACATCATAAGCTTCAAATTTCAAAGGTGAAATGATAATGGGTAAGATTTATGTCATGGAACATCAACATAAAAACCACTGACTATTTTCCCTTTAGGAAATAAGCTGCGGAAATCCTCTGAAGGAATCTACTTCTTAGAATTACAACCTGTAACAATATCAGAAACAAAACTCTCTGATAGCAATCACATCAAATGTGTAATTGTATATTGCAAGCTGTAGATTCAAGATAATCTGCTGAAGCAACACTATTATTGAATGCCAGAAATGAAGCCAGAAAGACAAACTGGACATTAAGAGCAACAACAGCATCTGCTTGATACCAGCAAACATTTGGAGATTGACCATTTAATACCATGTATTGACCTGAACCATCATTGAAAGTGTGAAATAAATGCCAACCTGAAAGTTAAGACCTCTGTCATTCATACCTGCTTTATTTTATGACACAGCACCTGAATAACATTATGATAACAGGACAAAACGGTTTCTAGTTTGTCCAAGTGTTGTCTTTGGGTTGAAGATTCACATTCACTTAAAGTGGGTATATATACAACATTCAGTTTGTGTTGATTATAGCGGCCGCTTTTGACAAAAGCGGTAGTGTTTTTTGCCACACATGCTGTTGTAAAGGTCTTTTCTTTACGGTGCTGTATTGCCCACTGTATAGTACTGAGTTAGCGTTACCGGGAGGTCATATAGTTGCGATGAATGTTTTGCTCAGACAAAAAAATCATTAATTTACAATAAAAGAATACGTTACAGATGCATTACAAGTGTTGCTTACGTTAAGTTAGCCTACTTTGGATGTATCGTGAGCTAAACCTGGTACCGTTATCACTGTCACTGTGTCACAAGCCAAAGCATTAAGAGTTTGCTGTAGCAACGAATGTAGAATTATCTTAGATTAATATGAAACACAAGTACAGGGGGACAAGGGAAAAGAAAATAGTAGGCCAACATAAACACGGACTGAAAAGAAATAAAAACCGGGCGTTAAATGGAAGGGGGACGTAATTTAATGTTGGCTACTGACGTACAACCACATCACGCATTGTAAAGTTATTTTATGAATGAAACAGACATATAACATACCTGAAGGACAATTTTGGGGTGGGTTTGGAATTATTTACAATCCCGTAATTGTCTCCATCTGTTGACGGACCGACAGAATGCGACTCAGATTTTCACTTTCCCTTTTAGCTTTTAGTGGTTCTTTGTTTAATTTCCTTATTTTCTGTGATGGCCCTGCCCCAGTATCAGCCATAACTACAACAGATTAAATTGGATGTGCAATCTGTCAACATTTCATATCAGAAGGCCTTTCGTGGCTCACAATAAACGGGGGCGGGCTGTAAGGGGAAGTGAGGTCTGATAAAAAAAAAAAAATGCAATGAGTAATTCTCAATGTGGTATTTTCCAAAGGTATGTTTGTGATTTATTAGAAGCTGCTGGGGTGGTGTGCTATGGGTGAACTGCAGGCTTTTGGAGACAAACTAGATGGGATGCTTGATGTGTAGAGATGTGGTTGCCCTTGAAACTTGACATGTGTGGATGAGCCAATACAGCTGTGCTAAGGGGGATCTTTAACATGGATTTGGGGAGACCAGCTAACCCATTGAATCATATAAATCTGCACATGACCGTTCAGCTCATGGGTCTTAATGTCTAGCAGAAAGATATCATGGGTTGGCGGTGTGTGTTCCAATTATTGGGGGCCTGTTGCACAAAACCAGGATAAGGGATTAAGCCGGGATATTCAAGTTATCCTGGATGAATTTAGCTTTTATTTGGTTGCACAAAAGCAGGTTGAATTAAACCCAGCCAAGTAACCATGGCAATTTATTCTTTGCAGCTACTTGTCACTATTGCTGTCATGAGTTTGATTTAAATCCTACTATTGCAGTTGTTTAGATGGTAAGAAATGGTTGCACTGGCACCCGGAGAAAAAGTGGGACGACGCGGAGGAAAGGAGTTTTTCCTCCACTGCTGTCCCCGTGAAATTTGCCCCGTGCAACATGGTGAGGTGGGGGGCGGGGGCGGGGAGGGGCGGTGGAGACTTTTAGGCGATAACGACGACAATGGCACCTGACCAAACGTCTGTATTTTACGAGATGGGAGTGAGAATGTGTTCAAAGCTTCTTAATCATTTTATTTTGGTGCTGTCACTTGTCATCTTTGAGCTTGGGAGTGTGAATAAAAAAACATGAATAATAGGCTGCAGTGTTTTACAGATATGCTTACAGTGTGTATTGAAGTCACTTACTTATTTTTCTAGTTTTTGCCCAGTCACGTTTGTTCTGTATGATCATTAAGTGTAGAAAGATATTTAGAATTAGACATAGCTCATAGAGATTTGTGCATATGGTTGTAAAACATATTCTCGCATTATGAATAAGGGTTTGAAATTAAGCCTAGTCCTTAAGGTAAATTTCCCGAGGAACATTAATTCCCTCTGCATTTATGGAAAAGTAGGCTAAATAATAATACATTTAATTTATATAGGCCTAGTGCTTTACATGGTAGGCTAAAAGACACTTTACAGTAAAACCAGGACATTTAGCACATAAAAACAGATACAGCAATAAAAACACATAAAACAAGCATATTAAAACAATTAAAACAGAATGTACAACTTTGTAAAAATGTGGAGTGACTAGTAAGTAGATTTTTTTTAAATCCATACGCATTCAGTCGGTCCGCTATTGTCTGTCAGGCTTTTTCTCTCTGTTTGATAACAACTGCCATATTTCCCTTCTCTGCATATTATATACTTCACCTCCTCATAACTTTCCATAATTAGTTGCTGCTCAGCGGGTGAAACGTGCCGCACGCGTATTCTCCATTTCTGCATCAGTAAATCTGTGATCGATACCGTGGTCTATTTAAGAAAGCCGTGAACGAGTACTTATCCCAGCTATCTACACCTGGCTTGACATAGCTTCACTGTCTGATCCTGGCTCGGCAAACGTGCAACCGATTAAGCCGCGATGAGCGGATCACACTAAGTCAAGCTGCGCTTTTTCATTTAACATGGATTTCTTCATTCTACTTTTGTGCAACAGGCCCTGGGTCTAAGAGACCCAATTAATGTTTGTCTGTCCTTCACCACCTGATCTAACAGTGCAAACAGTCCTCTACAGACCTGTATAGCTCCATATTCTCTAGAGACTCCGGCTCGCTAATAAGTCACTCTTTAGCGACCAATTATTCTGTTTTACTCGGAAAATACATTACAAAAACGAATGACGCTCGTGTCACTGGTACTCCAAGGAAATTTGACATGCTGTATCAAAATCAACCTTGCTGCCAACTTTTGTTCTGCTCATATTGTTTGCTTTCTTCTAAAATATAAGAATCACTGACGCAAAACCAGAAAACCCAAGACGTTATATTTTGTGTTGCTCTATTAATATTAATTATTATTATTATTATTATTATTATTAAGTGTTGGCGAGTTTCGCACGTATATTCTGTCCAATAGACCAGCGACCGTTTTGACCGTGTGACATTTGTTTACAGTGTTTGGTGCATTTAACAAAGTGCTTGTAAAAGCCAACCAAACCAAATGAAAAATGCAACAATGTTGCAACTTCACCCCCAAATCGCATCGACGTACCATACTATAGTTGTGAAAGTCCCCTTAAAAATGCTTCCAGAAACCCTTCAACTGTATGTGTAGTCTGAATACATTTCTTAAACAAACAAGCACCTATACTGGTAGGTATAGGTAGAGCTTAACATGTTTAATAATGAGTTTTATCTCGTTGACAGACTTGTTGTCAGTAAGAACAACTTGGGAAAACCTCATCTTGAGTGGAGGTCAGTAAAACCACATAATTACTCATTATTTTCAACTTCAAGTAGCTCTAACTCTTTACTTCAGAGTGAACAATAGCTATTGTGGCATGGACAGACATCCCAGACAAAGCCATGGGACGAGAAGGAGAGTATATTAATGAAACACTGGTGGGAGCAGTCCTGATGAGAGATTGGTGAGTTGATGGCTCCGGCAGTACCGCCTTTCCATTCATTACACTGTCCTGCTGTATCGGCACAGGCTGAAGTCCAAAGCCTTGTCTCGTCCACTGGGTAATGAGCGGACGAGTTGGGCTCTTCATCTACCTCTCTGATCACTACTCACCTCTATGAGGGGTGCCATTGTGTCCTGTCCCTCTTCATAAAGATGGGCCTTAATGGACTTTTTCCCAGGCTTCTGTGCTTGCAAAGAGATAGA
The DNA here is from genome assembly GCF_004354835.1 of Perca flavescens. Classification (NCBI taxonomy): domain Eukaryota; kingdom Metazoa; phylum Chordata; class Actinopteri; order Perciformes; family Percidae; genus Perca; species Perca flavescens. Next base: position 24,289,398 of record NC_041341.1, on the reverse strand, counting down.
GACTAGAGAAATGTAAAAGGGCACATGAGGCTGTGGATGGATGTGTTCCCATTCCCTTGTCACCTACACACATCACAACAGGTTTCATCAGTTAAAAATAATGTCCATTTCAATATAGAAAGGGCGCTCTTTCAATATTTGGTCTAACAGAGAGAGAACTGATAAGATGGGGAAAAATGGAGGCAGGACGTTCCTCTCCTTAAGGGGTCTTTCTATGAAGGGTTGTCATTAAGGCCAGCAGCACAATTTTTTTTGTATTGTGAAATTATTCCTATTGAAGAACTGAACCAAGATAAAATCATGACCGACCCCGAACATGTTTGAATGTATTTAACACCTTTATACTGTGTGATCTGTTTAGGTATATGTTATTGGAATTCAAACACCTGTTTTTTCTCTGGACTTTGAATTTTCAGGCACACAGCCATTTCACTCTCACCTCCTATATAACAAATTTCCCCTGACAGTCAGTTGGGTTCATGGCTCCTATCGGTGCTTTATCTAGAAGTCTCTGATCCAAAAACTCTGTTCACCAGAAACCAAGTTATTACACTTAAGAAGTAAGTCCCTCAGCATTGTTGAGTAACGTTAAAATCATCCAAAAAGGTGACACTGACATATGAAATATATTGTGATATTGTGGTTTAATGTAACTGGCTAATGTTAGCTTGCTCGCTCGCTAAAAGGTCAGCTACCAATACAAATTGAATCAAGAAAAACGTAGTTATGTGGGGGAAACTGCAGCTATTTCGTTAGAATGAGATGACTAAACGCAACATGAATACAACTTCAATGGATGAACTCATCCGTGAACAGATATATTTTAATTCACAATGGTGTTTAGCAATGAAAACTACAACTCCCATAATCCCATGCAACTTCACGACATCAAAAGTCTGTGTTTATGTCCATTGTTTTGATTGAGAGATGCCTAGCGGCAAATAAATTACATATTGTATGTTTAAAGGCAATTTTGACAGAACTGACGTCTGAGTAAAGTAGGCTAAATAGTAGTGTAACTAATTACTTTCAAACTTGGGTAACTAGTAATCAAATTATTTTTGCAATGAGTAATATTTCATGAGTAACTAATTACAATTTTTATGTAACTTGCTCAACAATGGTTGCAAGTAGATATTGCTTCATTTTAAGGGGTAACAAGTAAAGAAATCTGGGAACCACTACTTGTTTATTCATTATTTATATATTAAACTACTACATCATTTCATTTATTACTTTCCTTTACAAGCTTATCCTGTTATTAAGTGCAATTAAATATTAGAGTTAAGTCTGTTTTTTTATTATAATTTCATTTATTATTAGAGTGATGTAAAGAAATGTTGTAATTTGATACAATTCTGTCATCATCTATACATGAGTCTTAATAGTCTGCACCTACCGATTATCTGACTGACTTGAAGAATACAGCACAGTCAAAAAACACGCCTGATTTTATGTCTCACGATCAGAGCGCTATCTCACTTACCTCATCCTCACAGCTACTATCAGATGCAGGTTTTGTATTCAGCAAAGGGTCACTCTCATTAGTCAAACCCTTGTATGACACGGTAATGAATTAAATTAGGGTGCTCATTAGCCAGTGATAGGCGAACTCATTTCAAGTGCATGTGCCTTCTCTGGTTTCAACACTGATGAGGATGTTATTGGAATAGGAAGGCACAGGTAGGTTGTTTTGTGGCTCACCTTTCAGGGTTTTGCACAAGCCAGGGGAATGAAACCAATTTTGATGCACCTGATCCTGATTGCTGGAAAAACTGGTAGCACCGTTAACAATGCTGAAAATAAAAAATAAAAAAACTCCACACTTAGTTGTTATTATAGCCATTAATATTTTTACTTTAGATATGAATCATGTAGATATATTGTTAAAGGGTTTGACCTATAAGACCTATGAGTATAGGAAGTATAGTAGTTTAGAATAGTAGTATGACATAATCCCAGCTCAAGGTCCACTAACAAGTTTTTGTTTTTTTTTCCCTGTATCCTTTAAGCAATATCACTTCACCCTTCATTAGCGGTTGGCATTTGTTCAGTTGTTATGGAGATGGATCAGTTACACATAAGCTTTGTAGCTGTTATGGTTGAATCGATAGCACTTTTGACATAGTCCTCTTGTCCATTTTGCAGAAAGTTACAAATAAAATTTAATTCTTGACTTGAAAACAATTCAAACTCTGAAGAAAATGTGATTGTTGAAAAAAAGCATGTGGACCATGAGTTGGCATTGTTTTGTTAAAGTGCAACAAAGTATTTTAATGACAGAACACCAACAAATGTGTTGAGGCAGTGTTGCTCTATCTCATTCTATGCAGTTGTTATCGCACAGTTACAAAAAGCACTACTGGATAGTGCTACAATATAAACCGTTCAAAACAGCCTGCCAGAGGAACAACTTTTGTTCCGTTTGTCATTACAAACATTGCTTTCATGAGGAGGGAGATTTCCACACCCCTTGTTTACCATTTCTGGTGAAAAATCCCTGTTTTCTCTCTCTCTCACACACACACACACACACACACACACACACACACACACACACACACACACTACAAGGACAAACCGTACCGTACCCAGAGCTGTGAGTATCCATTATGTTATAAAAAGGGGGAAAATGATTGATGCACATATAAATTAAAGTTCAATTTAAGGACGCAGCTCCCAATTATGGCTGCTATTCATCAATTAGATCCTGAAACACCCCCTTCCAAAGAGAAAAAAAGGAAGTAGCACAGAATGTTCTTCTTACTTTCATATTTTCCTCTGGATGGACACAGCACAACTTTAACTAGTTCTAATTTGAGGGAGAAAGGGCAACCCCCTTCCAATAATTTTCACTTAGTGGAAGGTTTGTAAACAAAAATGTGTGGGAGGAAAGAAGCTGGCAGAAAACTAATTGAACCTCTGCAATCAACACATTTGCTAATCAATTCATCTTTTCAGTTATTTGTTCTGCACAAATATCAACACTTTCTGGTTCTGTCTTCTTGAATGTGAGGATTTGCTGATTTTCTCTCTTTTATATTATGTAAATGAATTATCTTTTGATTTTGCTCTGTGGTAAAGCAAGTAATTATACTACATCACATTGGGTTTCTGGAAATTGTAGAGGTTATTTTTAAACATTATCTATAAAATAACTTTTATACTTAATCAGAAGAATAATCAACACTAGCAAAATAAGATATTCTCAGTTTTTTTTTTACCTGTACCAACATTTCAAGAGCTTCTTGTTCTTGCTTAGCAAGGTGCCTCTATCTTTTTCACTCAATCACTTCTCTACTTAACTTGAAGATAACTCCAATGACCGCATTGTGTAGCGTAGTTTTGCTTACCGACACCACAATCACAAGGGTGCCATATTTTATATTCAAAATTTAAAATTTTGCAGAAAGGTGACAGATTTGCAACAATGCTATTCAGCTCTTTTTCCTGGACCAAAATTAGATGTTGATGAGATAAAGCCAAGAAAAACTGTTTCTTTATCATTTTAATTTCCATATCTATACATAACCATATAACCGTTAGACAAAAAAAGTAAGTATATGATGGCAACAGTGAGGAGGAAAAAAAAAAAGCTCACCAGAAGACAGAAGTGTTCATTGATAGGTGTTTCTTCACTATACTTCTCAGACATTACTTTTTATTAACTTGTTCACCATGTACTTGTGTCCTGTCCTATGTTTTACTTAAGGTAACAGTGCAGCAGGTTTGACAGCTAGTATAATGGCAAAAAGCCTGTACGGTTTAAACTTGTGAGCCTGGCAGACAACATCCCTTAAGCTTTTTGGAAACCCTAACACATTTTTCTACCATGGCTATTGGTGTTTTCTTTCAAATACCAGACAATGTCTGTCACACTCTTATGAGCTGAAAACAAATAAAGATCCAAGCTTCCTTGACATTTTGCAGCTTTACCTGTGTCAACTACCGTACATTGTTTCTAATCCGTGACACAGAGCCTTGATCAGGTACTTGTTTATGGTGCTGCAAACTAAGGCCTTAATCTGCTAGGGAGATATCAGATAGCGTCATCCCTGGGTGGTGTTGAGTGGACGGGAGACTGTCTGGTCGTGACTTTGTGTGCAAAGGAGGGGATTAACTGAGAACAAAACAGAGTAGAGAAGAAAAGCAGAGGAACGGAGAGAGACTATATAGAGGTAGGATGATGACTAGGCCTCATCTTTGAAGGAATAAACACACTTATGACCACATCCATGAAAAAAAACATGCAGGACAAGGACCAGAATTAAATTATTCTGGATAGCTGTTCTGTTGAGATTCTTCATTAAAGTACCGTAATACAAACAACATTTAAAAAGGGGCAGCACAATGCTAGATTTGACTTAAACCTCAATAACTCTCTGACTAAACATATTTCATTTCAGACTGGAATACAAATTTGTATGATGCTCTGATTAAACAGCAAGGAGATGTGGTTTTTAGAAGTTACAGTAAAGGTAATTATCCTCCTATAAAAAGGTTATTATAGGCTTTTAATTGTAATATACAGGGTCATTAGAGTTTTTCTTTTAAAGTGCTCACATTATGCTCATTTTCAGGTTCATAATTGTATTTAGAGGTTATATCAGAATAGGTGTACATGGTTTAATTTTCAAAAAACACTATTTTTGTTGTACTACACATTGCTGCAGCTCCTCTTTTCACCCTGTGTGTTGAGCTCTCTGTTTTAGCTACAGAGTGAGGCATCACACTTCTATTCCATCTTTCTTGGGAGTCGCACATGCGCAGTACCTAGAACTAGAAGCTAGACAGTTGCAGAGTCTGATGGCATGTCATGCTAGCAGCTAGTTGAGCATTATAACGTGTGTTACAAAGTGATGAACGTTTGTCACGGAAGTAAAGGCTGGACTACAATAGAGCTGTTTGAAGCAGTTTGTGAACAGTGTTTTCTCTGGAAGATGGTAAGTCCTTTTGGGGTGGACTTTGGTCTTTTTCATTTTGTAAACCTATGCACAAATAAGATATACAACACAATAAAGGAATGGGAAAAAGCCAAAAAACATAATATGAGCACTTTAAGGAGACTGTATTTCTTATTATGTGACTGATCCACTATTGAAAAATGTGGGTCTATTCCATCTAGAAGGCTGTGTTTTTACCAAAGTGACCATTTCTAGTAGTAGTAGTTATAATTTATTAATTTTGGTTGGCAAAATGAGCCATATGGCTGTTATAAAAACAACCCGCAGATCCTCCAGTTGAAGTGGAACTTCATTATTTTTCAACCTGGACCCTACTTTCTAATGGTGACTAATGGTGACTAATGGGCACAAATTGTTTTTAAAAATCGGTCCAGTAAGTGAGAGCCCGCCAGCCGAAAACCAGGGCAATTATGCACCGTCAATTACGTCCACTAAAAATTCTTGTTTTTGCCACTGACAGGCTCAGATTGTTAAACCCAGTCTTACGGCAGTTCATGAAATGTTCACCTAATTTAATCTATTGATTCGTGTATATGGACGTATTTCAGTTGGAAGAATAGTTTGTGATCACAGCACGATTCTTTCTGCCAGTCGGGCTGCAGCAGAGAAGATGTTTAATTATATATTTGTATTTTACCAGTAATAAGACAGAAATAATATTATGCATAATAAAAAAATGAATACCATGATAAGATCTAAATAAATGTTGATAGATGTAGTGTTATAGTTTTAAAAATATCAATAAAAGCAATCCAGCTTCCCTGGTAATAAGATCAAAATAATAACATTAAAAGAAATACATATAAACCATGATAAGATCTCGTGAATAAATGTTGATTAAAAGGTTATTGGGCTAAAAATATCAATAATTGCAAAGCTGTATACAGCTTCTCTGCTGCAGCCCGACTGGCAGAAAGAATCGTGCTGTGATCACGAAAGATGCTTCCCACTGAAATACATTCGTGATAGCTGGATAGAAGAGTGCCAGGGGGGAAAGTTGGTTGTTCGAGTACAGAAAGTGTAGCTTAGTTTTATCTAAAAGATTTTTATTTGCATTGACCTAGCATCATTAGGTTATATACAGAAGCATGTGGGGATAACAGCAATCCCTCCATTTTTTCATGTTATCAGACACTTATAATAATCTTAGTCTGTCATGGCAAAACAAGCACTTTTAGTAGACATACATTGATGGTCGCTGTTGCCCTGTGCAATCGCATTAGAGGTGCCCTGTCACACGTATTTCATTACTTTGTGGTAATGTCTGAAGTTCTACCATGGACTAACATTTTTTGTGGAAAACATGCCTTTGTTACCTTGTTTCAAGCCATTCTGGCATGGTATAGAAAGTCTACAGGAAGACTCAGCTAGATTTCTGCCAGTTCAGTAATATTCAACATAACATGCTAAGCTGTTTGAATCTGATTGGCTAACAGCTAGCCAATGAGAGCCTGGCTGTCAGAATCCTTTACCCGGCCCAACTGGGCGAGCTAATGAATAGTAATGAGCTCAGGCAATATGATGTCAGACTGACCTGCTTTTGTAATTGGCCTGATTTTTACGCTTATTTCTTTTCAGTGGCTAGAGCTGACAAAAGGAGGTAGCAGTCCATTTTCACATTCACAACATAACACAAACACACATGGACATATTTAAAAAAAATGCAAGTAAAAACGGTTTTGTATGGCAGGGCACCTTTAAAGCCTGGTTTGCAGCTGTTGGCTGTAGCACTCTCGCTAAATGCTGGACCAATTTCAAGAATTGTTATCCCATTAGTCACTTAGACAATAATATAGGAACCAGGTTAAAAATACTAGGAATGCTAGCTAGCTATAGCTACTTTCAGGTTCAAGTCAGGGCTGTACATTGTACCACCACTTTTTACATTTTGCTACAGCAACCTAAACCACATGTATTTCCTGTTGAGTTGGTTTGCAGCTGGTGTCTGGACTTCTGTGAGAAAAATCTGAATAATCAATGGTTATTCCATTTTGTGTTTAATTTTAGATTATATGCACAGTCCATCACATAATTTGTTATGACGACGTCATTCAACCGGGTGACTTTTTCTGTGTACCGATCTGACGGTCATGGCCACATTCTGCTTTATGATGAGTCATGCACAAGTTGAAGGAGCATGGGTTAACATTTCAAGGGAATTGTAAAAGTTGGTTTATGAACTTCTTTCTACTCCTTTTTGAACATGGGAATTTATTTGAATTACTTATAATAATTTGGTAGATTGTGCTGAGAAATACATGTCCTCATTTATCTGTCATTTTTATATATATATATATATATATATATATATATATATATATATATATATATATATATATATATATATATATACACACACACACACACATACATACATATATATATATTTTACATGTTCAAATAAACTACTATACCATTTCATGTGACACAAAAGAATTGATTGCAAGAGATGTAAAAACAAAATAAAAGTCAAAAAAGTCAAATTGTATTACGTTTGTGTACACATGGGTTAAGACACGATTGTTGACAATAGACAAATCTGCATAATTGTATATTGCCGATCAGAAATGTGTAGCGTAAGCAGCATGAGGCAAAAACCTGAATGTCACCTCCACATTACGGTGTACATATTCACACAGTGAGTGAGGGAACAGCAACACATGCACACTCACACACACATCCTGCATCCTTTAGTACAGCAGTGCATTAGTAGCAGCTATTGTATTCTGTAGCAATAGGCTCACATTCTCTCATTATGCATCACCATGCCAAGTGGAAGAGAGATTAGAGTGCAGATTAGTAAGACTCCATTATTTTATGTCCCAAATGGTTTTGAAATCAATGGTCCAACCCCAGAGCGTGATTTTCATTTCAATGTCGGCAGAGTCCACTATAATCACTAACAAAATTGATTCTGTTTGTTCTTAATGGTATACTATTCAGGTGTGTAATACACAGCATATATGTAATACTTTGACACTTATCCTTTATTATTATTGTATTATTTTATTATAAATCCACAACAAATTGTTGGTCCTACAAGCTACACTGGATATATTGTAGCGTTTTGTCCGAAATTAAATAAAACCACATTAAAGAGCCATATTTTTTCATTGGCTGACATGCATATCATTACGATGTACATGGCCAGTGTTGTAACTTCTAAATATGTTTGCTACAGCTATCGACTGTCAACTGTGACACGTTTCAGAAAATCTGCCGATGGAATGGCTGAAGACTTTCAGTTCTGCTGAGTGGCCATGCACGCGGTTTGGAAATAAACATGCCGTTTCTTTCTCTCATATTTGAAGAGAGGTGAGATCGTCGCAGACCCTTTCGGGTAAATTCAGATGGAAAACTGTGTTATATGAAATTAAAAAGGACAAGCACATCCTATATGTGACTGCACTATTAAGTTTAAATGAGACAAAAGCGACACAGAGGGGAAGCGCGCAGAAGAATAGGTAGAAAAGAAGGCTGATAATTTTTCAAACTGATGTTTTCCTCAGGACGAGGCTAAGATGAAGAAGGAAATACAGCAAAAAGAGAAAAAAAGAGGAAAAATCACAATAAGAAATGCTAATATACACTGAAATAAATTAAATGTCAAGTCTGATTTTATCTGACAGGGAGGTAATTTGTCTCTCTTTGGCTGCCTGCGGACTATGGCTTTGGCATGTTGGTTTTGTAATTGCTTTGTGCCAATGGGGCTCTACATTGCATGTGACTATAATGTGAGCATTTATTTTATTTTGCGTGCATTTTCCTATATAGTGGGATGTGTCAGTGAATCACACAAGTAAAGGACATACAGTGTAGTCACAGCTACGGCACCTGGCAGATTTTAAAGAAATATCTTGTGTCTTGTTCAATGTTTGTTATTGCTTTTTAGAATCTATTCTTATCAATATTACCTTTGAAATCTTGAAAGGAGACAGATGAGGAAAATGTTCCATACCTTCACAACAAAACAGGTTGTTAGTCATTGCCTTCCAAAAATAAAAAAAATTTGGAAAGCTATTCATTTGAACCTTTGAGTGCTGAATGACGGTCATGGTTCGGTTTGATTCAGGCAACTAAAACTACTTGGTTGAGGTAAAGGACAAAAAGTGGATGTGGATAAAAGACAAAATACTAATAAAAGACATGACTGCTCACCACTCACGTGATTTTAGTTATTCTGGCTGATTAGACCTTTGCTGAAGTTGAAGGTGGGCCGGAGAATATAGATGGAAATTTATTAGGTCACAAATCTTTTCTACCAGTAAGAATGATAAAGCTATTATTTGTCTTGCCCCAACAGGTGCAACAAAGCTATAAGGAGATTTAAGAAGATGTCAATCAGTCTAAACACACCCATAGTGTCCTGGGGAGAGGTCCAATCACCCAGTTAAGTGAAAACACCTGTGTGGGTGTTCAGGGTCCCTAATCCTTCCTCAGATCCTGTCCGATGGGCCAAGGGTGAGGATCCTGGCCTAACCTGTTTAGTTGACCTGGCATTCTCCCACCAGGCTTTAATCCTCTGGCCCTCCTCTACAACCACCTACTGAGCATCTTCAGCCTCTAGCTCTTGTGGTTTGAGTATGCAATGGCCTAAATGAGGTGTGAAGTCTTGTGGAAAGCATTTTGAATGCTTCTGGTCTAACACGAAGCAAAAATGCTGCAAAGACGAGTTCAGGAGGGGGCTCTGTCATCTGCTATATTTCAGCAGCTGCTTGCATTTGTGAACTATAAAAAGGAAAATACAATCATCCTTTTGTTCTGACAAAAAAAAAAAAATCAAATTGCATCATGAAGGAAGATTGTGAAGGGTAATGACACTGCATGTTATTAAGACATAATGGCCCTCATTTATCAACCTAACGTAGAAATCAGCGCAGATATGAGCGCAGAAATCGTCTTACGATAGGCTTCACGTGGGATTCATGAAAAGTTCGTATCACACCAATCCGAGAGTAAGAACGGTCGTACATTGATAAATGCGGCGGCTGGAAACGATCGTCATTTAAATATCACGCCCCAATATATTCTGGGTTTTGAGGCCTCGCCCCTACAATTTACAACATGGCGAGACGTAATCCAGCTGAGAAGCGGCACTTTTCAGAGGTGGAGATTGAAACCCTGATATCTCTGGTTCATTTTCACTAACGTGTGTACTTTTTGGCAGCACGAAAACTCTTATTAAAGGCTGTAGAAAGAATGCGGAATGGAAAGAGATCACTGATACGGTCAACAGTGTTGCCGTAGTAAATCGGACTCCAGCTGAAGTTTAGCCTATTTATATATCTTTGACGCATTTTCTATAGTCCTAATAGTAATATACAGGCTTATTGCAATCTCTTAGGCCTACATGGTGTACCTATATTTAAATAAACACACGGTAGCGGAGTTTATGCAGTGTCTTTTATTTTACTTGTGTTTTTTTTCATGGTCAGAACGAGACAACAGCTGAGGGAGAGTGCGTGTCCTCCGCCCCCCCGTGCTGGACCACCACCACGACCCTGTCTCCTGACAGCAGAGGGGCTGGAAAAACAAGCCGAAATAACTCTGTCAATGGCAGAAATAAATCGTTCACGACATAGAAATGAAAACCTGAATAATAAATAAAAATGTTGTGCATCGTCATGTTTCCTGTAGCCTATGAATATCATTGCCAAACATAACACTATAGGCTACCTTTTAAAAGTGAGGAATAATAATATCCTGTCTCCTTCAGTTGGGGCTGTTCTGGACACTGCTCTCTGGGCATCGGGTCATCTGGCTCCATCGCTACATTTATGGTACCCAGTTTCCCTGCGAGATGTTGTGCAGAACCCCACAGGCTAAAACAATGTTGCAGACTTTTTCAGCCGTGTATAGCGTCCCCCCCACTGATGCGAGCCATCTGCCCTTAAACAATCCGATGGAGCGCTCCACCGTGGCACGTGTGCGTACGTGTGCACTATTGTACCGGCTCATAGAGGTCTTCTAAAAGAGCCAGACCTGCCATTGCTGATAAGTGATCAACTGATGACTTCTCCTTATCCTGTTAAACTGATTATATGCTGCACTGCAAGGCCACGCTGACTCAGAAACTTGCGTACACGAGTTCAGACCAGACGTGAGATTTGATCGCAGCCTACGCTCATGTCCAAATTGATAAATGCCGAGCTCTGCGTAGGAATCGGCGTACGCCCGTCGTTCGCCTGTTTTAGGACATACGCACGTTTCATACATGAGGGCCAATGTGTTTCTTCCTCTAGCAGCAAAAAATCCCACAATTGTTTGTTAGGGAACTGTGTGGGAGCAATCAGCTCTTCTTTTGACGTGGTGATGAAACACGTAGAAAGCCAATATGACCAATCAGTTTAGAATGTCCACTTTCAAGCTGCACTCTACATATGCTCCAATCATAGTAAACACGACGACGGTACACTTATTGTGGGAGCTCTAGTTTCTGCCCGTGGCCATGCATTGATTGTCCTATTGTCATTTAAAAAGGAGATTAAGTTTCTGATAAACACACTCACATGGTGGATACATAAAGGCTGTAATCAGCCTTGCTTTGATCATGTATTGTGTATTCTTGTCGGACAGCTACAGCTTGTTTTCTTTTCCTCATATTACTGCATGCATTTAAAGATGAAGTGAAGCAAGACAAAAAAAATTCTGAGACAGACATAGAAAATAGACATAGACAGTCTGTTCCTCCCACAAATAGACAGTCTTGCTCTGAGGGGTGGAGGTCTTTGGGCTCTTTGTCTCTCACGCTAAGTGGACGGAATATGTGAAATCAGTCAATAGAAAGATCTTCACCAAGGCCAAATAAACTCCCTACAGTTACCTGTTGCTTCCACAGTCAACATTTTGGCAGAACAAGCCAAAGTTCAGTCTGATAGTTTCCCTCATGGTCTCCAAAAATCAATCAATCGATGGTTTCTCCCTGTTTGGTGCATGAATGTTAACAGTGAGTGAGTTTTAGTTTTTTGTATATTATATATAAAGTTTTTTTTTTTTTACACAAATTTAGAAAAAAGTTTGATCCAATGCTAGTGGAAATGTCACTGGTTAACTAAAATCCATGGCTTCCTTCAATTTTCAACGCTAGCAGAGTGGCTGCTAAAATAACAAGAGCTGTTTTTCCACTGAAAAATCAAACAAACAATCTTCCAAATGTCCACCATTTGGTTTGCAGACTGAGCCCTCTCAGGGCCCTACACGACACATGTATCATTCCTATTTTGCACCCGACGCACAGCAGACTTTTCCCTCCACAGATTCACGTCAGTAAATTAGGGAATGAACTTGCGCTCCCGGGGGCAGTTCAGCAAAAACGAGTAGACGTGTTCCGGCGCAAACATTCCCTAGTGCTATTTTGCAGTTTCAGAAAACATTTCTGCCACAGACCAGGAAAAACCTAGTCTAAAGTCAGTGGCACGTTATTCAGATGCTATTTTAAGGGCACATGCTTGGCTGTAATGTAGCGTGTGCACACCACGCATACACTTTGCCGCTCTCATCTCACGGACCAAGCACTTCCCATTTTTGCAAACCATAAATACAAGGAAAAATATTACCTTGTTTTACACAACATTTCCATGAATCATGGATGTGTTGATGATATAAATGAGGAAATATTAGAGGACTTAGGAGATGTGATGTTAAACTGCATGTGCTGCAATGCTACTTAACCCAAATGCCCCAGCTGCAGCATGGGAGAGGAGAGACAGAAGAGCATCGTCTATACTGAGGTAATCCCGGTCTAATGTTAGACTACATTGCAAAAATATCTCCATTCATTCATAACCTTGTGATTCAGTGAGAGGAAAGTATGTTTTTGTGACATTTATTTACATTTTGTCAAAAAGAAAAATCAATAGCAAACGTCGGTCTCCTCGGCTGTGAACCGCTCCTGGCGTGCACCCATGGATGTATTAAGAGCGTGCGCCTAGCAAATCCGCCATTATAATAGTTCCGCAATGGAACAAGCGCGCCTGCTTTTAAAGGGATTGTTGGGGACCAAGAAGTGGGTTAAACATTGATCTTAACCAAAAATGGCTCCGACTACGCTGACTGCAGAGACAAAGGATCTTGGCCTACATGTGAATCCCAAAGCCAGTTTCCCCAAACTCCTACAGGCTGCCAATTGGAAGCAGTCCCCAAAATGGAGGTTTTACATTCAACACATGGAGGGCAAGGCAGACTGATGGTGAGACAAAGAACTGCTTCACACCTGTGATAAGGTTGCGCTTTTCCCATTGGCTGTCTGGTCTTTGAATGCACCACCCCGCCACTAGGAGGTGGAGGAAGGATAAAAGCTGTCACGGTAACCCCGGTTGCTGACAGGAAGCACTAGTCCGGACTAGCTAGCCAGCATCACCTCGCTGGTCGAGTTTTGAGCTGGGACAATTTTATATCGGCCTGATATACAAAGGGGATCTGAGGAAATACTGGCTGAGTGTTCCTTCATCTGCCGCAGGTTTAATCAGCCTGGATTCAAGAAAAGGACGCCGTTCTGTTTCTTGCTTGTCGACCTGGATCACGTATCGTCCCCTGCTCTGGACGAAACGGATCGTTAACCTCTGGCAGAAGATTAACTGACAAACAACGCACACCATAAGGCTTTACACAGTTCTGAAAATCGCGAAAATCAGCTGTTAGCCACTGGAGTGGTTATAGTGACGTTTTCCTCAGCAAAACAAAAGTCTCAGAGTCTGTCCTAACTACACGTTAGCCCAGACCTGAGTGGCTGAGGGGGACTGGGTCATTATCAATAACTAAGATCAGAGTGTTTTCCCTTCTTTACCCTGTCCCCTTTTACTAATTATACACACACACACACACATACACACACACACACACACACACACACACACACACACACACACACACACACACACACACACACACACCCCCCTACAGAATAGCCCCCCTACAGAATAGCCTTTTTCCATCTTCGTAACATTGCCAAAATTAGGAATATCCTGTCTCAAAACGATGCTGAAAAACTAGTCCATGCATTCGTTACTTCTAGACTAGATTACTGCAATTCCTTATTATCAGGTTGCCCAAATAAGTCCATTAAGACTCTCCAACTGATCCAGAATGCTGCAGCACGTGTTCTGACGAGAACTAAGAGAAGAGATCATATTTCTCCTGTATTAGCTTCTCTGCATTGGCTTCCAGTGAAATATAGGATTGAATTTAAAATCCTCCTCCTGACTTACAAAGCTCTAAATGGTCAAGCACCATCATACTTAGAAGAGCTCATAGTACCTTATTGTCCCACTAGAGCACTGCGCTCCCAGAATGCGGGCTACTTATGGTTCCTAGAGTCTCTGGAAGTAGACTGGGGCCAGGGCCTTCAGCTATCAGGCTCCAGTATTATGGAACCAGCTCCCAGTCTGGGTTCGAGAGGCAGACACCGTTACCACATTTAGGAGTAAACTGAAAACCCTCCTCTTTGATAAAGCTTATAGTTAGGGACGAGGAGTTGAAGCGTCCACCTAACCCGCCCACTGCTTCTCCTCGTAGTCATCAGTTTTTTTTTTTCTATACTGTATAATTAATAATCGAGCGAGAGTAGAGGGAGGCGGTCCAGTACAGCCCGACCCGGTTGGGGGGTTCTAGCCCGACCAGGCACCTCTCTTTAACCTGCCTCTCTTAAGTTATGCTATTACAATTCTAGACTGCCGGGAGGCTGTTCCGCCCCTAAGACACACTGAGCTGCTCTCTCATCTCTACTTGTTACTTCTGTATGCATCCTGTCCCAGAAATGCTTGTTACTAATCTAGCTCTGGGGAGTTTACTCCCCGGAGTCCTTATAGTTTTTCTTCGCAGAGCTATGCTCTGCGATTCTCTGCATTTCCCGGCTGCATCCTGCTGCGTCCTGCTGCATCCGCAGCCTCCCCCCGTGCTCTGCAGCGCCACTTACCACCCGCAACGCCATGCTGTGATGTTCATACGCACAGAGTAGTCAGGATCCGGTATAGGAGACTGCACTACTCAGTATGACACGATGTGCCCTGCTATGACATGAACTTCCACGATAACCTTCAAAGTCACTGTGACTTCTAATGTGACTGTTATCACCACTGTTCATCACGCCCCCAACCGGCCCGTCAGACACCGCCTACCAAGAGTCTGGGTCTGCCGAGGTTTCTTCCTAAAAGGGAGTTTTTTCTTGCCACTGTCGCAATAGCCACTGCTAATGCTTGCTCTTGAGGGAATTACTGTAATTGTTGGGCTTTTGGAATTTATAGAGTGTGGTCTAGACCTACTCTATCTGTAAAGTGTCTCGAGATAACTTTTGTTATGATTTGATACTATAAATAAAATTGAATTGAATTGAAAAAAAAATACACGGACACAAGCTAGCTTGTAGCTCCCGAGCTAACATTGCTAGCTTCACAGGTGGAGTCGGCATCCCCTTGTACAGAGCTAACACATGACCTAGCATACTAGGCTAAGCGCGCGTTGCCTAGTAACCCCCTCTGCTTCTTTAGCCCCTCCTTGTGCACGCAGCACCACTACCGCCCTCTTGAGGCTAAATAGTTTTGTGCAGCTCACAGGAGTAGCCATTTTGTTTTTTGTGTTAGGACTACATTTTGACACCGCCCCTCCTCTTTCGCTCACACACACACACACACACACACACCCACCCACAGACGTGTCCATGTCACATGCTGCGTTATTTTTCCTTTGTTTTGGTTGTGATATTGTAAAAGATATAAGTTTATTATTGATTAGCTACTGATAATTGTGACGTTAATAAATCTTATACTTAATTAGCAGTTGCTTGTGATTATTTGTGTACTTGTTGTAATAATTGCTGGTCGATCAGGTCCGTGCTTGGATTCACCCCTTCCTTTATTTCCTTTTTAAAGGATTACCACAGAAATGAGACAGTTCCACAGTTTGATTATTGGTCCCTGACTTGCAGGGTGGTGCCCCGTTTTGATTGTTTGTCGTTTTGATAAAGTTATTAACCATATTCATAACTTTATTAATATTGATAAAACATCTTTGATAATTTGCCAATGATAAAATCTGTACCGTACGGGAAATCCTACAGGAGATAACACTGATTAGTTTATTGCACGTTATGCCCAAACCACACCTATGAGTACTGTTAGCTACTTTAGACCAACCCATTTTAGATTGGCGTCGGGTGCAAGAGTAATTTATCCCGCCGGTATAATAGCAACAGCGCCCGAGATCCGCCAACAAAGCAACTTGCGTTTGCCGTTTGATACTTGAGTTTCAGATCGTTAAAATAGGGCCCTCAGACTTAATGGTCATTAAGATCCATTTAATGTATGAAGTGCTCAGCATCATCACATCTATAGATGAGATCAAACCTTGTTTGAATGCAAGTAAATGTCACTGTAAACCATCAAAGTATTTTTGCAATGTATTCTTAACAGTATTGGTATTAATGTGTGCAATGCATGTTGCTTTACATAGTGCACTAGAGAAAATGGTTCATTTGCACAGTAAAACTTTCCTTTTATATGAGCATAAATAATATATTTATATCAAACCCTCAGCTGAGGATTGTTACAACATTGGTCAGATATTTTCTTTCTTAGTTTGTAAATGTACCTGTGTAACTGTGCATAGCAATCAAATCCATATTATTAGGCCAAGGAATATTTTGTATGTATGCATTGTCAAACCGCACTACATCAGTACATTTATAGGCCTACATCAAACTCAAGATAGTCTTAAAGAAAGCAGAAGTGTACTTGGGCTATAGCAGAAGAGCCTTGACCTACCCAGAAATCATAGTAAATTAGTTTGACGAAAGATATTAAAGAACTAGAGAACTTTGTGCCATCTTTCTCAAACCAGCCCCTGGAGGTTACTAAGTTTAATTAACAATAATAATTACATGGAAGGAACAACTGGCAAGAACATCACATTTTATCTACAACATAATTGTAAAAATGTATTTAAAAATTGTCCAGGTGAATGTGCAGAACATATTAATTTTTTTTAATGAACCTTCTTCTCCTGAGGGATCTCAAAACCACCAAGTCAGTTCTTCAGTACCATCTCATGATCAACATCCTTAAGAAAAACAGTCTCTTTTTGACCAGCAACATACAGTGTAAGGGCTGTTTCACATTGTACGCGGCATGCGCTGCGCTCGCCGCTAGGTTGTCCTATTCCCAAATATATTTGTTGTGCTTGCCGCTGGGCTCAGCGCAAATTTACATCATACATGCGCCAATATTTGAATGCACGTCACGCCTGCGTCCGGTGTTTACATCAGACGCGCAGTACGCAACATTATGTAGGATACACAATAGTGATTTGGGGGCGAAGATGTTTCTTTGAACCAAAAGAAAGCCTTGGCACTTGCCCTGGTTGTGAGGAGAAGACAGAGGAAGGCACAGCAGCAGCAAGAAAGGTGTGGGTGCATGAGACCCTTTCACTCCACTGTGACCGGTTCCAGGGGTCATTTTGGCTCAACAGGGAGCTGACGAGAGCTGACGAGAGTCGGGCCTACGATTTTGTGGATGGGTTATCAATGGGTTTAATTTCTAAATAAAATGTTGCATGTCAACACTATGTGTCATTGCATGTTTACATTCATGAGTAAGATGTCTGCAGTTATTGCAGTTGGGTATAATAAAGCTAAACTACGAGCCTGAATTCATACATTCATCATCATTCATTCATACTCTGGAAAACACTTTAAGGCATATGTGCAATTAATTCCTCCAAAACTAGAGCTTACACACTTGGAAATGGGTACAGTTATTCTATAACGGCCATATACCTAACTACCTATATGTGAACTTCAATGAAAACGAACATGACTTGTGTCAGTCAGTCCAAACATATTTTACTTAATATAAACATACAAATACAAATATATCCTACAAATACCTGTATGGAGCTGTATATCAACTTGGTATTTGGTTTTCGCAGCTCACAACAGTACACTTCTTCTCAGTTGCTTTGGCACATTTCTCAGATCAGAGAGGACAATAATGTGTCACATAGGGAATAGTGCTCCCCAGACAAGACGAACGCAATATGTAAACATTGTAAGAAAAAAATGCCGTACTACTAACTACTGCACCCGTGAGTCGCGGGGGCAGTAATTAGTAGAGAGCTGTGGTGGTGCTGTAAGTGTTTTTGCATAGTGCTCGTGTTAGCCGCGGTATACGGCATTTTTTTCTTACAATGTTTACATATTGTGTTTGTCTTGTCTGTCACTCTTTCGCCGTTTATTATTTCCGCAGGAAAACCAAAATGTTGCCACACAAATGATTTAAAAGTGGCAGGGGGATCTTCAATAGTAATTCCACGCTCCATCACGCTGACATCACATCGCCTCACGAGACAACTTTTCACCTCGACGAGAAATCTCGTCCTCGTGAACCCAATCTCGTGATGTGTCTCGTCTTGTGGAGTAAGCGTCTCGTCACACCCCTAGTCATTGGTATAAATACTTGCTTTGGACATGTAAACAAAAGATTTCAATCAAAATACACGCTTTTGCAGGTCAGTCACTATGTGGTGTAGTTTACACCAATTGTTTTAAGAAATGCACTCACTGTTGTGCAAATGCAAATCATTATTTAACAAATAATTGCTCTAACGGTATGTGGGCTAAATGGGGTCCGATTTTTTCTTTAAACTTATTTGGTGTTAATTATTATTTTCTGTAAACGCTAGGAACGCTGAAGCTGCCGCAGATCCCTGTTAGCTGCTTAGCACTTCAACTACAGACTGTTTTGCCGAGACGGCTTTTGCTGAGACTGCTGCTGTTCTTTAAAAATCCTGAGTATTGTAGCCTATTGCTGCACGCCTGTCTAGCTTTTACGGCTACCGGCCAATATATGAGCCACTTGTTTTATGTGAGCCATTGTTGAGGGGTTTGGCTCCCTACCTTAATTTGGTTGATTTGTTTCTTTATTTTCTTTCTATTTTGTTTTCAATTTAATTAAAAGTTGTAGTTATATTTTGTTTAGTTTTCTTTTCTTTAAGTGAGTTTTTTTTACTTAAACATTGAGTTTCTTTGGTTATGTTATTGTGCTAATTATAAGTGTTTTGTTTCTTTTGAGTTTCTTGCAAAGTCTTTTCTTTTGAATTCTTGTTTTGTACGGCCTGTGGGAACCCCTAGTGGTTCTGGCCTTTATATTGTATCTATATTGGTTAAATTTGTTTCTTTATAACCTTGTTTATATTGATTTTTTATATTCATTCTTGTGGAGTGAACCCCTTTAATTGTGTGTGTGTTTCCCATTTCTCCCCCCCATTTTTAGTTGCTGAGAACCAAAGGTGGTGGTGCTGGTGTCCGGGTGGTGCTATCTCCTTCCATGTGTGCTGTGTCTCCCCGTTTTAATTTGCAGTGTTCACTGTTGTGTTGTTTTTGTGTGTTCACGGGTGACTCTCTTTACCGTCCTCATTCCCTTCTCCCCCCCCACTGGTAAGCCTCAGCCCTAATAATTTTTCCCCTTTTTTTGGTGTGAATGTGTTTTAAATTGATTGCTTTTGATTGATTGATAGATTTTTATTGAAATAAAATTGTATTCTTTTGTAAGTTGAACCTCGTCTTTGGCGCCTTTTTGTATACTGACCTGCGTGACCTTAAATATATCAATAATCTTGCAATTGGAAGTAAAATCATTCATTAGTAAGTGATATCATGAAATGCCCAGGGTGGCGTTGTCGGTGTTTTTGAGGTGGGCTTCATCTAGGATACCACCTCCTCTGTTCTGTTCGCTCTCGTGCCACAACACGAGCAAAGTCGAGAGCGTACTTGAAAGCAAGGAGTACCCAGAATACATTGCGCATCCGGCAACAATGGCGACCAGAGAGACCCATTAATGTAAGTATTTTCAGCTTAAAGAATTGATTTAAAATGTACGACTTTTTTGTGCTCTACATAGTCCTGTACATATATATTTGCAACCATGTTCTTAATTGAAATGTTTTTTAAAAATTGCTAGTCCGATGCTAAGTCCAATAGCAATCCAATGGCAGGATACAGTAATAAAGATGTGACCTTTACCCTTTTGCTGAATGAGTGTTAAATAGTAAACATTGAGAACCATTTTTATGTATCAAAGGACACAATTATGCTTCCACTGTAAGCCAACAAAGAACTGTCATCAAGCCATTATGTTACACATGAATAGAGCCGCATAATTGCAATACAGAGTTGACTTTAACAATGACGCCTGCTCGCTTAAAGTGATGGTTCGGAGTAATTCACTCTAGGCTGCTTTGCAGCTTGACCGCGAGCCAAACAACCCCCAATCAGCTGTCTCCCCCTTCTTATTACGTTGGTCGAGTTAGCTTTATCAGCTAGTTAGCTTACTGCAGGCGCTAATGGACCCACGTTTGTATGTCGTAAATAAACCCACTAATAATGCCCGGATTGATACCAAACGGCTACACTAGTACAAATATGTTATGAATTTATAAAACGAGGCATTACAAAGTTTGTAACTACACCAGAAGTATATTTAAATAACACTTGCCTGATAGATACTCCTCACGGCTGCTATAGCGCGATATCCCGCGAGATCACGCACAGAGCACATATATTGCCGGAAGAGACGAATGGTAAAGAAGAATCAAGAAGCGAGTGAACAGCAGAAGCAGCTACTGCAGCGTGAGGCGATAGGACAAGATGCCACGCAGTTGTATATATCCTGGCTGCGGTTTAAAAGCTAAAAAGTTCAATCCAGAGACGTTCCATGATCTGCCGTTTCGATAGAAAGACCCGGAGCTTCTACAACAGTGGCTTGTCGTTCTCAAAATGGACATCACAACGCCACTTGAGACGCTAAAAAAGAAGCGCTACCGTGTGTGTAGCAGATATTTCGATGATGACGACTTTTATCATCCTAGTAAAGTCAAAGAGCCCAAAAAGTCGACTAGAGTACTTCTGAAAAGGAACGCTATTCCACGAGTGGGACCACCGGCAGCGGACATAGACGAGGTAAGTTAGTATTTTGCTGATAACGTGTTTGTGTAGAGGTAGATTGGGGGAGGGGGCATAATGAAATACCTGGTGTTTCTATGCAGTCACAAGTAACATAAAATGTAGAAAGTTTTTGCATTACCATTTTCAAAATGTCCTCACAACTGTAGATTTGTCTCTTTTGAGTCATTGGAAAAATCGAGCAAGCTTATTTTGTTGTTCAGGAAAGTAGAACAACCCTGATCTATTGTAAGCTCAGATGGTTGGGGGTGAACGTGTGTGTTGGACATAAAGATATTATGTTGGCATAGCACAATAACTGTGTCCTGTCATACCACGTCAATTTTTTTAAATAATTTTTATTTATAATACATTGCTGTGTTGAATGTCCTCCACATTTTAGGCTGTAGAGCAACAGTCTGGCCAGGTGGTAATTGACGAATCAGACATGATTGGACTGCCTCAATCTACCCCCACAAAGAGCCAGGACACCAGTGTGAGACAGTCCACATCTAAGATCCTCTTGGCCTACCATTATCCCTGTTGAGTCCGTTAGACCACGTACCCAGCATTCTGTCTGGCACATACATGGCCCACCCTCCAACATGGAATCTTTCTGAGGTAATACAGGCTATCAAAGTAATACACTACACAAGCTTTGCATTGCAGGTTTTGTCACTGTAATTGATCACTGAATTTACTGTATGCTGAATTTGTTTTTCATTGCAAGGAATTGGGGGCTACATCAGCATCATGCCCTCCCCCTCATGCTGGTCTTGTAATCATTTCACAAGTGAGTGCATCATGTGCTTCTCTCCTGCCTAAATATAAACTTTGTTTACGTTGTTAAAAGTCTGAAGTGGAACCTTACTTTTTTGTCATAACTCAACTATCTTTATCCCCGTCGTTCCATAGGAAGAAAAAGAGGATTCTCTTCAAGAAATGAGTACTAGTTTTGGAGAATGTCGATTAGACGACCCTAAGGACGATAGCTACAAGCCACCAAGTGACCCCTCCCCATCAGACTCAGGCTCGGCCTCTACATCCAGCCATGGCTCAATAAATGGATGGTCAGAGAGAAAGTGGATAGTGGATGAATTCAGCATAATGCAAATGTTTCAAACATGCTGCCTTTGTGGAATCTCCATGGCAGAGAGCAAATGGACCAAACACGGTAGCCAATTAAAAATACGCTGGACCTGCCTACAAGGACACAATGGTTTATGGCAATCATGCCCAGACCAGAGGAAGATGGGCAGAAATAATTTACTCACCTCTGCCGCCATATTATTCACCGGAGCCACGTATACAGATATCAGAGACTGGGCATTTCTGCTAAACCTCCAAATCCCTGGTAAAACTCAGTTCTACTCTGTACAGTCAAAGTATCTCATTGCAGTCATCAACCATGCATACAAAAATCAGCAGGACCAGGTAAATGAACGCCTGAAACAACTCGCTGACACAGAAGAAAAGATTGCCTTGGCTGGAGATACGCGGTGTGACAGCCCTGGTAAGCATTTACAGTAATGTGAGTAAACTTTAGAAAAACATTTATATTAATTTGCATTCATCTGTATTAATGTCAATACTTTTTTGTTATAGGTTTCAGTGCAAAGTATTTGACTTACTCCTTCATGGATGATACCACAAAGGAGATTGTCCACTTTGAATTAGTTCAGGTAAACCAGCATGCATCAATCATTTCCAAAATAATCCACAAAAAAGGTGTGGGTATTTGATTGCTTCACAGCATTTATGGTCTGTCAACTATGAAAATTTTATTCCATAGGTTACGGAGGCTTCCAGTTCAGTAGCCATGGAGGCGATGGGATTCAAAAGAGGCCTCGATCACCTCCTGACCATGGGTGTGGATGTTGGTGTCATCACTACAGATAGAGCACCATCGATACGTAAAATTATGAGGGAGAACTACAATGGCATTCGGCACGAGTTTGATGCATGGCACGTCAACAAGAGTAAGTGTTATGCCTACCAGAAGAACTAACAATATCACACCATTTTTTCTAACTTGTGTGCATTTGGTAAAATACTGATCGTAATAAATCCATCTTGTTTTTTCATTTAGGTGTCAAGAAGAAGCTAGTCAATGCAGCAAACAAGAGGGAAAATAAAGACCTAATGACCTGGCTGAAGTCTATAAGTAATCACTTATACTGGTCTTGTAGCTCCAGTCACGGAGATGGTGAGGTAAGAACAACTCTGTTATCATTTGGCAGTGGTGCTATAGGACCAAATATTACACATTAACATTCAGAAAAAAATTGTCAACGATTATCTCCTGTATCCCCTCCAGGAGTGTGTGCGTCGATGGAAATCCCTGCTCCAACACATTGTTGGCATACACAGATGGGAGGAAGACGGCATACAACAAACGTGCCATCATGCCCCTCTGACAGCCAACGAACAACAGAGGAAAAGGTGGATGACCGTGGATTCCCCAGCATACCGGGCTTTAAAAAGTATAGTCCTGGAAAATAACATACTGCGAGACTTGCTGCAGATGGCACTGTTCAAACACACACGTATGTCTACAAAATTTGTTTCCCCCTAAAATCAATTTTATTTTAGATCTATGACAAAAGTTATTTTGCAACACAAGCATTGCTGCACACCAAGACATTTAGGTACACAATGTAAAGAGGCTCCTGTAAATATCATTTTAAAAGTACGTTATCATGTTTATGGCTAATATTTGTATGGGGTTGCATTGCAACTACACAGGGTCCCTGGAAGTTTTTCATTCGTCAATGCTGAAGTATACTCAGAAAAGGCTTCACTTTTCATACAACGCAATGCTGGCCAGAACACAACTTGCGGTCATGGACCACAACGCCAATGTTGGCAAGGAGCAGGCCAAAACAAAAGAAGGTAAATGCCTACATCTTCTACTAAAATCACTGCTATCCTAAAATGATCTGAATAAGACCTGAAAGTGAAATTGAGTGAATTTTGGAAGGCCAGCTACAGAAAAAAAATAGATAAATCTGTTGTACACCTACACTGTTATTACCCAATTTGTTATTACATTTTGTTTTATAGGACAACACCAATTTGCATTTGCCTACTCAAAGGCCAGTCATCAGTGGATTGCTAGGCCCGTGTATGAGAGAGGTGCGCAACTATTCCGCCAAGACCTCATGGACCACACTCTGAAGATGAGGGATGAGATTAATCTTGAAGATTGGCCCCGGAAAAGGCTTCTAAAGAACATTGCCCCTGTGCCTAGGCCTGACAAGTCAGAGCTGTTGAAACAATCCACATCTCGGTTCAAGTCACAGTGAAATTTTGTTATTTGTTGTGGACAACAGTCTCTCAATCCATTGTTTTGATTTATTATTCCCATGTTTTTTGTAGTTCTGTTTATAATTCTGTCAATAAACAAGTCTTTATACATCTTACCAACTACTTTTATTTATAACTTCAAAATTGACATTGACATCCTTCTAGGGTACAAATTTACATTATTTACATAACATTATTTGCAAAATCAGATCATTTTCAATAATTCCTCTGCTTCCTGAAAACCTCTGTAATCGCCGGTGTGGGACGGGTACTTGGTCCTAATTGTGGTCACCACACAACTAGGCATGACTCTCCTCTCCTTGCGCCCCAGACGCTCACCTTGTAATCCCCACTCCAAAACGATCCGATATGCCACTAATCTACACTGTCTAGGAGTGGAAATAAGAAAGCAAGAGCAATAAAGGGGCAGTCATATTCCGTAATTTGAGATTCACAAAAATTGATTAGAGCACTGATGAAAATAAGTAATTGTGTACTTACTTTGCAGATAATTGTCCGTTGGGTCCCTCTGGAACAGGTCTTCTCTTCCAGTTGATTTTGGGTAACAGCTGGGTTTATTAGAGCCAGAAAGTCATCCATTGCTGTGACACAGCATGCCTCTGAGTTTTCGAGGCATTGGCGAAACACGTCCGACTCCCAACAACACAAACACTCTTCCTCTGTAGCCATGGGCTGATTGCTCTTCCGGCAATATATGTTGTGATGTCGCGGGATCTCGCGCTATAGAAGCCGTGAGGAGTATCTATCAGGCAAGTGTTATATAAATATACTTCTTGTGTAGTTACAAACTTTGTAATGCCTCGTTTTATAAATTCATAACATTTGTACTAGTGTAGCCGTTTGGTATCAATCTGGGCATTATTAGTGGGTTTATTTACGACATACAAACGTGGGTCCATTAGCGCCTGCAGTAAGCTAACTAGCTGATAAAGCTAACTCGACCAACGTAATAAGAAGGGGGAGACAGCTGATTGGGGGTTGTTTGGCTCGCGGTCAAGCTGCAAAGCAGCCTAGAGTGAATTACTCCGAACCATCACTTTAAGACGGCTTAATTAAAATGCAGCGTTGCCCGCAATTACTCTCATTTATCACTCTGTTCACATGATAATAGTGTCTTCTATGAGTGGAAGTAATTTTATATACTTACTCAATTGCCATTAACTTTGCAAACACTAGGAAATGCTACTGTAGTTTGCCTGCTGTGTCCTTGATTAATCTTTAAAGTGAGTAAGACAATGTTCTAACACACAACTTAATTAGCAACTCTCATCACAATATGGCCACTTTCTTACATATCGGGGAAAGTGTACGCTTGACTGTTTTTGACAATAATGTAATAAATGTAATAAATATGAGGCTGGAAACTTGCAAAGTCAACCCTAATAAACAAATGTCTCAACAATATGGCATGCAAAAATGTCTAACCCATGGCAAAATATATATCTGTATATTTGTATATGGAGTAATCATCAGATACAGGTGACAACAATTGGAAAGCACAGCAATATAAACCTGAAATGAAAAAATAAAAAAGCATAATTTAAATAAAATCCTTATGAAAATTGTTTTTAGTTGAGGAAATCCAGAGATGATCCATAATTTGGAGACAGCTCAACAAATTATGTAAGTGAGGTTCAGAAGCAGTACGTATTCCATAGAAATTCAACATCAAATTCAGCATTGTGTCATCATTAGCTGAGACAGGATTCATACTGTGGGTGAGCTTGGAGAAATTTAAGTGGGCCTACCTCCAAGACCCTTACTTGCAGTATTTTAAGCAACAACAGGCAACACAATAACATTAAATAACAGATGTTTAATTAAGTTAAGCTACAGGCACCACCATGAACAAACTGACATGAACATATCTATACATCAGCAGATGGAGGGCATGGCAAGCCTGGCATGTGGCACTCTCATGGATGTAGAATGGGAACTTCCTGATAACAGTGTACACACACCACCACACTCAGTGGGCAGACACAACCGCAGCAGCAGCATCAACTTTAAAGCATATGTAGCCTACATATACTCAGGCAACACTAAACACATACACAGTAAAACAAATGAAGGAAGAATTATTACAGTGACTAATTAACCACATAGCCTGTCACACAGGCTGCAGCACAGCCACGTCTACAGTATCGCAGTAGCCTAATGACCCTGTCATATCGAAAATTCGCCAGCTCCAACAGTTAATGTTTACAACCCAACCTGCGTCACTGCTTGTATGTAGGCTACCCCTGCTTTTGGCCAGACCACTTGAGAAAATTTCACCATGCGGATTTCGGTCTGCAACATTGAACTTGCACCCATATGTAAAATAAACTTAAAACACGCAACACAGCGGGGACAAAAAAAATAAATAGCTTACCTGATGATGACTGCATGTCGTCATGGAAATTATTTCACTACAGTCCAATTAAGTCAATTCTGATTCAGGAAAAAAATGGAGAAGTCTGTATGTCAATGGTGCCAGGTTTTATCCAATTAACATTTGAGAAGAGTGAAGAGTCACTGTACAGTTTGTCATGTGGGGTGAACAGGGCCTCTAGGACACCATTCATCTTGGAAAATATCTCACTGGGCTTAACTTTATGTCCAGTAGGCTTACTTCATCAAGTCTCCTCCACCAGAGGAAATAGCTGCGAGCAGGGTGATATGGAGCTAAATGGCATCCCCCTCTGTTTTGAGCTTCTGTCTGTTGGGGAAAAATAGTATGGAACAGCTTTGACAATAACAGCTGAATTTGAACTTTTTCTATTTCTGTTGACAAACTTAGACAAAATGCATTGTTTTGCCCTTTTTTTTTTAACTTGAGGCTAACTAAAGACAGTTTGCTAGACTCCCATTCCTGTCCTCTGAGCACTGCGGCCACTGCATTTGCTACTTGTCAAACTTGTAAATGCAGGCAGCAGGGGAAGGACCCAAACATAGACAAATCAAGCAGATGTGTGCAGGTGCAGCTCAATTATTTATTACATGAATGAGCTTACTGGCAGAGAGTCCAAAATTGCAGGTTGGTAACAAGCAGGCAGGTAACTGAAAACCACACTGTGACTGGGATCTGACAAGGAACAAAAAGAGGTGAAGAGTGAAAAAGAGAGAATGTGTTGTGTGGCTGATGAGTGAATGAGATGCAGGTGAGGAGGTGGGTTGGTGAGCAGCGCTGACGAGAGAAGTGGGGACAGATGTGTGAATGGGTGTGGCAGTTAGGTGCTGGGGAAAAGGTGAGAAAGTCTGAGGGCATCTGGTGGACCGATGGAAAATTGCAATGGTTTGGTTTGGGGGACTAGAAATGTTTCTGGAGGGTACGGAGGCTGAGTCATTACTGCAGCAGCACAGGGTTGATTACGACCCCTGGCCCTGTGCTGCATGTCGTCCCCTCTCTATTCCCCCTTTCCTGTCAAATCTTGTGCTACAACTGTGCTATCAAAAAAGGCCCACAAAATAATCTGTCTGGTGAGGAGGGCCAAAGCGACACTTCATCAGTTTGTACATCCTCATTTACTTTCCTTGACTCCTCTCCTCCCACTTAAAATATGAGCAGAGGAAGGAAGGTGGAGTCAAGGCAACAGGTATTTAACACAATGAGACATCTGTGCTACCGTCCCTTCACTTTAAAGTGACATCAATTATTATAAGTATAGTGTGGATGTGGTATGATTTAATGCCTCATGTGCAAGAGCAGCACAGCATCTTGAAGCAGGGGTGATTCGAGGATTTTTTAAGTGAGGTGGCACAAGGGGGCCCAATAATCAGTCAGGGGGGGTCGGGGGGGAGGACATTTTATCAGCATAAATCATGGAAAATCTGCTTAGAAATATTGGAAATATTTAATAGGATAGCACAATTCTGTAATTCTGCTCAATAAAACATCACATTCATTATTAATTTCACTTGTTTAAATTTTAAACAAATAAATACAAATACAATACACATTTTCTCTAGGCTCAGTCTGCCACTTTCCAGTGCTGGTTCCATTATATCATAATTTTGGATAGTAATCATGGAAACATGAATTGGTTATGTGACAAGGGCTGGGAAGATTGGCAGAACAGGAAGCAAAGTAACAGTACTCTGATCCAATGGAAATCACAATTGTTAGATTGACAGCACTCTAGCCCAATATATTGGAGGGGGGGGGGCACCATTGGGGGCAAATCATAATTCGGGGTGCCTCAATTCCTAAAATACATCTTGAGGAGAGAGGAGACTTACCGCAGGAGCTATGAAAGAGGATACTTTGTGCATCCTTTGAGGAAGTAGTTTTGGCACCTGTGACATAATAAAAAGAGGCGTGACAGACAGCTGGAATGTACAAACCATGCCAGCTGTGCTACACATCATATTGACGTTGCTTTAAAATGACGGCTCCGAAGCATGGATATCTAATTTAGTTAAATGCATGTTGCCTCAACTCCTGGTTCCTGACGTGTCTTCCTGGCCTCCATTAACATCTCAGGTAGGAGGGACTGAGAAGTGAGAAGAGGAGGTGAGGAAAGGAAGGATGTACAAACTGGGAAATGGGAAAGGCCCCCTTGCATCACATATGGGTGGCATAGAATCATATTTATTATGGTGGATATAGTGGATACTGTATGCTTATGTAATGACAACGAACAATGCATTTTCAAGAAAAAAGATGATAAAATTATGGATCAACAGTGGTAAAGGTTACTAAAGGTTAACATACACACATTTTACAGTTAGTCTATTTTTTTTCTTTTTTTAATAACTCAGATGCCGGAACATCTTAGAAGACACATTTTGACCAGTTTAAGTGAAAAACTAACATAAAGTTTGGCCATCTGGAGCGGCCGAATATCATGTAGCCTTGAACTTTCTAGCTGACAATTTTTACACATTTTGCAAAATTACATAAAATCTATCTTAGAAAAATTGTGCTCGGGCTGTACTCAAGTTTTGGCTGCACAGTAGGGTTTGAGCTATTGAGGAAAATGTTAAAGTAGTTGTTATAGAACCACAAGCAGCCCATGTCTTAATATTATTGCCTTAATGGTAAGTAAGAGCTCACACCTATCACTCTTCTGTGGGTGTTATGGTTTCTGAGACTCTAAACCTTGTCAGGAAAAACAAGAAGCAGCAGAAGAGAATTCCTGGAACCAGTAGATCATTTCCAGCTAATAATATCCACGCTGCTAATATATATTATTTTTTCAAAACACTGATATTAGGAAGCATGTTGGCATGGACTCAGAAAGGCACCTTGTCCCTGAAGATACAGTATCTTCAGTCATCACAACGTATCTTTTATTATTGGAAGTGAAGGGAAATATAAATTACATGTAATGCCAACTTTCTCATTTAAAATGCAACAAAATGTAGTTTAAATAAAGGCCGATCAGTGTGAATATTGCCTTGCCTAACAAAGCAAGTGATAAACACTAAATGCTGAGCAGCTCAAATTCAACAGTATTTAGATGAGCTGTATTTCACAAGCAGTTTGCAAATGACCAATGAGATTGCCTTATTAATCTTAATGTATGTGTTGTCAACCACTACTTATTGAAATGCTGGACAGTTTCAGATCTTGCCAAGCTTGTAAATGGCAATATTTGAATGTAGCTAAAATGATGTAGCTTGTGCAAATCTTTCATTACCACTGATTAAATTCTAATGTGCCCGATAAATCATTAAACTTAAATGGATTTGGGGTAGTTTGATTTATGTAATGAAACTTCTTAAGCGTTCAGTGTCTTAATTTTAATTGTGCAACACTGCTTGTGTACTTTGCCTCTTGGGGCATTTTAGTGAAGTGAGTATTATACAGTATGATCCGGCAATTTAAAACCTACCAGATTCCAGCCTATTCTGTTTAAGAACAGTAGCATACAATATCTTGCACAACCAATGCCAACTTATCATGAACACATTTGGAGATGCTAATGGCATGTAATCATAAACATTATGTCCAGATACTCAGGTTATCATGACAAACACATTTCTTGACCATGAATTCATCATGGTCAAGAAATGGTGTGTATCCTTTCGGTTTTCTGTCTAAAACTCTCAACCACCTATTGATTGTGCTATTATCATTGTTATGGATTATAATGTATGGTAGTAAAAACATGGCAGAATTGCAGGTTTTCTAAGATTATTTTTTGGGGCTTTTCCCTTTATTTTTGAAAGTGGATAGACCAGAAAGGGGGAGAGAGATGGCGGATGACAGGCAGCAAAGGGCAGCAGGTCGGATTCAAACTCTGCGCCGCTGCAGGACTCAGCCAACATGGGGCAAATGCTCTTACTGGGTGAGCTAGATGTTGTCCCTGAATTGCATGTTATTGGTAGTGATTATAGTTAGGTAGAAGCTAGGTAGCTTGATAGCTACATATATGCTAGGATGATCAACTGAAAACAAAGCACACAGAAGAACAAACAGGCAGCATTTATTGCATTATACATTTCGTCTGACTGCAAATGACACTACAGGGGTTCGGCAATGTATTTTTTTTATGTATTGAGAAAT
The DNA here is from genome assembly GCF_004354835.1 of Perca flavescens. NCBI lineage: Eukaryota > Metazoa > Chordata > Actinopteri > Perciformes > Percidae > Perca > Perca flavescens. The sequence goes on along the minus strand of NC_041341.1, from coordinate 24,258,686 downwards.
AACGTATAAAAGAGCATTAGGAAGGACCCCCAGCGATCGCTACAGTGAAAGGGTAGTTTTAAGTAGTCTTACTGGCTTGTCTAATTGTGCTGTTAAAATGCCAGCAAATTTAAAATGTAAGAAGTTTTCACAGTGAAGGAAATGAGTGAGCTTTGCAACCTGCCTCTCTCTGTTCTTTTACCTGTCGTTGAAAAATTATCAAATGATAAAACGACAACAATGAGAGAAACTGGGGCTCAATAAACTGGCAACAGTTTCTGAAATTTCTTATGTTGGTGGCCTAAGGACTTTTTTTTTTAACCCAAACCAAACACAGTTTTATGTTGAAACATAAAAATTTTTATAGCTTGTGTTTCTCTTCCTGGCCCAGTCGATGTTCTCCAAAATTTACCTTTAGGTAACTATTCCACAGAGACCTTAATTTAAGATTGTGGTGATTGCGTTCAAATCATCTAGTGCTCTAAATGCTGTAGTGGCCTGCATCTGTATATCTACAGGTGTGTGTGTGTGTGTGTGTGTGTGTGTGTGTGTGTGTGTGTGTGTGTGTGTGTGTGTGTGTGTGTGTGCGTGTGTGTGTGTGAAAGATAATTTAGCACCTGCACCCATGCATCTTGGCTGATCCATCCGGACCACCTACAGTAGAGGTTATGTGAAATACAGGCAGTAACAGTATCAGGATGCATTTATTGTGTCTGCACTGTAAGAAACAAGATTTACAGAAAATCAGGCAGGATTTATTACCGGGCTGTCTACATGTTGTAGCCCTATGATGTTTTGTGTGTAGCTATGCATTCCTGAGGAGATACAGTAGTAGCATCCAGAGTCAGGCAGCCTGTGAAGAGAATCCAATATGTTGTTCCATAATGAACGCTCGCAACACAGCTTAGTGGGCTTTGTACAGTCCATTCAATCAGAGGCTGCCAACATGCTGGGTTTTAGAGGCAACCACCCTTACCACTGGCTCTGTGTGAAAAACGGATATATATATATGCCAAAACAGTGGAAGCTAAATAAAGCAACCTTTAGAGCTTTGGTGTCACACTCTTCTGTCATAATCATAACATTACAGTATGATTGCATCACGTGAAAGGATGTGATTGTCTGAAACTGCTGCGCAATGAGTTACCATCTGCTCTGGAGAAACATCAACACCATGTCTCATCTAGGTTGAAGGTTGTACAGCTTAGTTGCTGTGACATCGGTTCAATAACCTGGGATTAGACAGCAAAAACTCTAGCAGAAGATAGAAGTGTGTACATGACACCAAATGGCATTCTGTGGGATGCCACTGGAGCAAGCAAAACTGCAGTTCTGGCTCACAGTCAATTCTTAAACTTCTGTCTTTGGAAGTGTTTATATCAGCACGTATTAAAATAGCTGCACATAAAAACATGTAGACAGTTATAAGATTTCACTGTGCTGCGGAGGTGCTGTGGTAAAGATTGATGTACTGTCAAATACAGCCTTCACTTTTATTTGCCGAGAAGCGTCAGTCAATCGATTCACCTAAAGACATTTAAGCTCATTTACATTCAACTGTGCCGATCATCCCTCATATCAGATAAAAATCTATACACTTTGTCAAGGGGGGCTGGCGGGTGAGAGTAAGAGGAGAGGCAGTGACAGATTGTTTCGCTCACACTCTATTACCATCTTAAGGCAATTGATTTGACTTTGTATGGGGCAAAGGCTCCAAGATGCTGATCTCATTATTGTATTTCCAATGATAATGCCATAAAATGTCATCAGCTGGAAAAGAGACGCATCTATCATGCACAAGCAAGTGTCAGAAGTAATGACACTTTATTATTGGTGCTCCTGTGATTTTCCTGCAAGTGTACAATTTTGTGTGTGTGACTAGCTTCTGATGTGAAAAAAATTGGCTGAAGAATAGGAGTTGTGGTGAAGGGGGAGCAGGGCTACTGTACTGTCTGGCTCCTTGCTCTTTCTAACCTAAAGATGTAATCTGCGGAATGGTGATAGACGCCTTCAGCCCAGCCTCATCTGGGCAGAATGAAGATGTCATGCTGTGACTACAGGCTACACAACACTCCTATGTGTCTGGCTGAACAACTCGAGAACACGCTGACATTTGAAGTAAGGAGGCGTAAAGGGCCCTCAAAACTTTAAGGGCTGAATTGGAAGTAGCACTGTATTCCATCTAGAGGGGAATAAAGACAGATGGCCACACTCAAGCCAACCACACTTTGAAAGAAATATTGAATGATTTACGGCCACTCTCAATTTCTCACTTCTGCTATTCCTGCAAAACTACAAACACATTTGTGTCAATTTGGTAAAAATGATGGGTAATGTTTTATAATTGGAATGACACTACAGTAATGTAATATGTAAGAGGTGATCATCATTACTGACATTAGGATACCTTGTGAAATGCAGACCCATTGAATTTCAATTGTGGTCCAATTGGAGTATGCCCCCAGTGTATACCACAATAGGATCCCGTGGGATCCAGCGTTAATTACAAGCTAATTCTACTGAGGCTTTTAATTCCGTGGGACATTGGGGTCATATCCCAATGTAGCTAAATGTTACCACTTCATGATAACACAACACTAGAAAATGAGCACAATCCAACTTTAAATATTGACTGATCTTTATTCATATTGAATTAAAAATATAGTTTTGACAGATTCATGTAACAAAACAGAGGGAGTACGTATTTAAATGTTCTAGCTTGGGAAATGTGTCAATTAACCAGTGAAGATAATCATTTAAAACTGGTAGTTTGTGACAAGGTATGTTCTATAAAACTTAGTTCTCATTCATTCTGATGATTCGATACAAAGCAATGATAATGTATAATCGCTTTTACGATATTCTTTCCTCCAAACTTCAATGTACTTTTGAACAAACACATGGACGTTTAAGAAGATTGCCAAACTGACCACTTTACCAAATATATATGTAAATGCTGGACATTCTATATGACCAAATTCCACCAAAATCATATGTGCAAATGCCCATACACTATCGAATGGTAAGTGTACAGCAGGCCTATCTTATTCTGTAGATGATAAGCAATATACAGAAATGATGACGAAATGTAAGTAATCCAAAGTTGATGCTGGTTAAAATCCTACCTTTTGAAAACAAAATTGCACACACAACACAAATTGTGTGTGAGTTTTTCACAATTGAAATATAAATTACAACTGACAGTTGCAATTGTGCATCCATACAATTATCCTACAATTCTGTTCTCCCTGATAGTTTTAGATTGTAAATTTAACAAACCATTCAGCATCAGTTTCACAAGCCACAAAGTTAATAGTTCATGATAATTTTGGTGCCAGTCGTCACATCAGCTATAAGGTGACAAATGGGCCAAACTCCCAAAAAGCCTGTAAAGATCCTGGGCAATGGAATTATTAACTTTCTGTTAAACTGTGACTTATGGAAAAGAGTGAAGATTTTAAGTCCTGATGAAGCCAAAAAAGTTAACTTTACAAATTCTGTACAAGCAAATATCATTAATTTAAATGATCAGTTCAGCCCATTCAAACTGTCTTCCATTTTGTCTCTCAAACATAGATAAATCACTCTGGAGGCTGTAACATTATATTGCTACACCATTCAATCAGTATTGCCCCAAAAAGATAAAGAGCTGAATATCATCTAAAAGTAAACAATGACTGAGCTCAGTGCAAATGGAAATTAAACTATTCAAGGAAATATAGTATAGGTCCTTAAAACACAGGATGTAAAGTGACACTGGTGGATTAATAACATTGGTTAGGAAAAGACTGAGAGAAAAAGGGATGAAATATTGAATATTCATTAGTATTGCAACAGCATTTTAAATGTACAAAATCTTTTAAAAAAAAAATCTCAAGAGGTGGATAATACTGAGAGAAGCGTGGAGGATAGTGGAGGTATAATACACCCAGTAAAAAAACTTTTTTTCCCACTCCTACAAAGTGAGCAAGAGCAGCGGTCGAAGCACAAAATCCACCAAGTTGTGCTGAAAACTAAATCACACAATCACAGGGGAAATGATGGGGCGGTGGTGACAAGAGACCCTGCAAGTTTTTTTTAAAATCAGAGTTCACTCTTCAAATTACATTTACAGAATATATATATATATATATATATATATATAAATACTGTATATATATTTATATACATACAGAAAAGATATTCCCAAAAGAAAAAAAAGTAGAGTAGACCATAAAAATGGAATGATGCAGGGAGAAATGAAAACAAAAAAAATAAATATATTCAGCTGGAAAATAAGCATAATTGTCCTATTTACAGATGCACCTGGCCACCTTTTACCTACCTATAAAAATACTATCCACTTTTTAATAATTTTGTATTTTTCTAACAATGGTAAAACTATCGAGTGACACATTATCTGGATGTCTTTGTCATTTGGTTAAAAGACAGTTATTAATTCCATTTTACAGTTTTACCATCAATTCAATACATTTTCAACTGTGCTTACTCAACCGCTGTCATCTACCCCAGTTTATCATGGTATGGTAGAATATACGCATATGAATCAGTGTAAAATAGTATGACAGCCATACACAGTTTGATTCTATTACAATGGTAGAATATGTGTTTGTCAGCTGCTTAATGGTTTCCCTTTAAAAAAATGTGATCTGTTTGATGATGCTATGACCACAACTATTTCTCAGTGAGTAATTCATAATGAAGTTCTCTGAAATTTAACGTTTGTTTAACCAATACAGTAAGACCATTTAGACAACAGGTGGATTGATATTACCAGTGCTGTGAAAAATGTCCTTGTGATATGAATAATCAAAGCATACAAAAGTGAAATAGAACACAATCTATAAATACAGTCGCTGTGTCCCAGTTCAGAGTCTGGACTCTCCTTAGTCCTCATTTCTGGGCCTGATGTGTCTTAACGGTCCAACAACGGCTGTCCCATTTTAAAGGTCCCACGAAATGTGACTAAAAATGAAGCCTGCCTTTGCTTTGGAGGACACAAGTATTTTATTGTTTGCAGTGCTCAATGTACCACAATCAATTGTGCACCAGTCTGTTTTAAGTAGTCAAGCATTCCTCGCAAACTTGTAAAGTTTGCTAAAAATCACATTTATCAGCTATTAATCAATCACACTAACTAAACCAATGAATAATCCACTGCAAGCTGTGAATAATGGAAGCTAGCTATGAACTCCACTTATTTTTCAACCTGGTCTAAACTGCCACTTGTTTATAATGTGTTGAGGTGAAATATCCAAATCATAATGTTAAGTATCATGAAACCTCTCCAAGGTAACCGTTGGTATTTAAATGTTATATGATGTCTGAGGGCAACAGCCTGCGCCTGGTGACATAGCAAAAGCTTAGTGAGTTGTCGAGGAGCACCTGAACACAACATGGTCTGATTTGGTCTTTGTTGATCTAGTCTCATTTAGCAACAATATGCAGGTTCACCCTGGCTTTCAGTTCCTTTTGAAGGCCTCTGGGTTGGGACACAGCTAGTAATTGCTTCAAAGATGAGTAGAAAACATGACAGACTTAAGAAGATGAAGCCTTCAAACTGCATATAAAAAAAACTTCATGTTGCCACAATGACACCCTGAAGAGCAAAGACGAGAGGAAATCAACACCATTTACAATACTCATAACATTTGTTTAAAATACATTAAACCCAAAACAAAAGTAGATGCACAAAATAAATATAACAAGTTACTATAAGGCCGGTTTACTGGTACAGTATTAAGAGGGAGTTATTGTGCTCCTTTAAATAACTACTGTACCTACGAGGCTCACCTTGACACAGAACATAATATATTTATGTATTTAAGTATGACTCATGTTAACATTTGACCACAATCACTTTTCCTTTCCAGATTGTTTTAGTCTTTGTTCGTATTCACTCCACAGTTGCTTTTCTGCCTTCACTGCTTCAGCTGCAGGAAAGTGTTTGCTACATACAATTCTACAGTCACCTCTGAGGAGAAAGAATGAATGGCAATCTACTCTGGTCTCCTCTGCCAGTTACAGTGCACTTGCACCTTCTCCTCTGCTAGCTTTTGTAACATTGATGCATTGGTCGGGTAACATTTCTGGAATACTAATACCTTAGTTTTAACCCTGCTGCAGGATTACAACCTATTGCCTGTCGTTCACGGTTTCTCAGCTGGTGCACTGGGCGAGATTTTGGGTAACATGATTTCCCCGCAGAGCAACAAGGGAAAGTGGATGAATTAGCATTCAAAAAGCTAAAAGCCCCTTGTGATGCTTGCTAGCTGAAAGCCCCAGCAGGTTTTCTCCTCCAGAAGATTGGCTTTATTTTTCCATAGAGATCCATTACGAAGCCTTTGGGTGACTCTTCACTGCTGTCACTGCACTTAAACACACGTCCATACAGTAGTCTACAAGCACTACAACTAATACCTTATGGGTAATGGTAAAAACAGACTTATATAACTGACTTTTAACTCTGAAAACATTGAGAGGATGCTTGCACACATTTACACAAAGACAGTATACACAAGTGTAAACTGATACTTAGCAGAAATCAGCAGAACAATGAGGATCTCAGAAGGTGTGACAGAACAGACCTAACAGCTAAATCCTGTTAGCAACAGAGCAATGTCAATGATACTTAACACAGTGGCGACTTCAAGCCTTTAAGACCATTTAAACCCAAACCCAAAATTCACATTTTTGTTGAGATGCACATTTCAGCAGTACGTCTACTGTGGTATCATGGCACTAATCTATCTTCCATTATACTTGTATTACAATAGGTTTGACGTCCCTTTATGATGTTGCAAAGTGTGCCCCAGCTGGAGCTCAACTGGATGATTATTATTCCCCATAAAACCTGAGACGGGGAGAAAACACTGTGCCAGGGCAACATCTGTGTTTTGGACCCTAAATCATCAACACTGCTTGTCTGAATCTTTCCTCGGCCTGGTGTTTTCAATGTAGAGGCACAAGGTTGTGTAACAGTGATTGTGTATTGGTATGTCAGCAGTGAGACATGCACAGGCATTAGTCAGTCTCCAAATTCATGATATTATCACCTCAGGGTGGGCAATGTGGATACAATTTTTAATCAGGGTATGTGTAGATTAATATTACTATTAATAATATCACTATATATATAAAAAAAACTGTAGATGGAAAAGTTTGTTTGGTTAAAGGGGCACTCCACCAATTTTACACAGGAAGTTCAGTTTTGCCATCACGAACTGTACTAACTGTAAATGAAAACAGCGTTATAATGTCTTCTGTAACTCTGAAGGGAGCTTTACAAAGTCTAAGAAAATAACCTAGGTGATGTCACCGATGATGTCATCAGGGTTATCTCTTCTTGGGCTTGAGACTTTTTAACAGAAAGCCTGCAAGCCTTACAAACTAGAGGTGTGGGGCTTAGGAGGTAGAAAGAGTCTAATGAATTAAGATGCATCAAGTTTGAATGAGTTGCTTTATTGGAATTGTAGGACTTTTTGGAGTCCTACAATTTTTGGAGCTTAACCCATACAGGTACATCGGTATTTTTTTGAAACTTAACTTTTTCTATGAATTTTGGCCTTACATCCACACACAAACTGTTTTAGGTCATTGACAATTGATCTTTTCAAAAACTGCTGCAAAGGAGAAGATTTTAAGAAACGTTTTTAGTGTTGTGTTGGTTTTTGGATTGTAACGTCAGAGCGTGGGCAATTATCGCCACTACATTTCATGCAATGGCGGACATGGCCAAAATAGTGCTGGTTCTAACCTTGCTAACAGAACTTTTTTACATGTTTACACATGAATGTACAGTTAATCTTCCACTATATTGAGGAACACCGGTGTCAGAATGCATTACAGAGCAATCAATGCACTATTGGAGCCAGGTAGCCTTCCAGTAATAACTTTTTTTAGGCCGTCTGATTGGCCAACATCTTATTCTTTGTGTGATTGTCCAACATGGCTTTAGGGTTAGGATTATATCGCTGTGTTGTTTTGGGATGCTCTTGACAGTGCTTTGAAGTGTTTTTGCATTTTCATTTGTTTTTTTAAAATAGTGCTTGTGTGGATGGGATTTCTTTGAAGACTGAAGGAGGGAAAAACTCTGTTTTCAAAAATACCTGTGTATGCCTGGACTAGGCCTTAGAGTCCGGATCTCTTGGCCTTTGCACCTTCAATTTAGATTTTTCGTCTAAAATTTGTCTCTTTTAAGTCCTCCAACTTCATGGAAGTGCAATATTGAACACTGGAGTAACCCTTTAATCCAGTGAATTTAACACCCAAACTATCAAGGTATTTCATCACATTGATGCAAAATTGTCCAGTCAAATAAAATATATCAAAGGGATAGCTACCTGGGTATGAACGGTACTGGAAATTTGACAAAGTTCTGTCCCCTGACATTGTACATCATTGTATATAACCCAACCCCAGCTATTACTATCATTATTATTCTTTAGAAAGTAGGGTCCTTTGTTATAATGTGAAATGCCTGATGAAACAGATAACACGAGCCCTCGGCATCTTACTGTAAATTATAGTTGCATGAAAAAAGAAAACAAATAATATTGAATTGCCGCTTAGAGCGGGAATAACAGCAACGTAATTTGGCTGTGTAAGAGCATTAAGTGCTATTAAATTATCAACGCCAGTCTAAATTAGGCTTCAAAGTCATTTGAAAGCAGATGCTAGTAGTCTCCATCAGAGTTTACTGTGGCATCTGGCAGTATTGTATGAATACAGAAAGCTAGCCATCGGAGGATTCAGTGATAACCTATACTGTAATATCTCACCATTAATGTCAAATACCAATAGAAAAGAAAGTGTCCCATTTTTTCTCATAGTGTTCCACCGTATAAATGTGGAGGAGGCAGTCTTTCCTCTTGTTCCACCTTAACATTAAGAGACAGAGCTGTAGTCATGACTACGTGGTCAAAGTTAATTTTCTATGAACATAAAGAGGTGCAAAAACAACCTTTGTCCTTGTCTTTTGATGCACATAGAGCCTTTGTCCAGGATTGCATCTATCTGGTAATGACTTTTAAATGGCTTATTTACAGCTCTGCAGGGTTAGCCTCTTAGCCACAACCACATGGCTCTTTCGTGGCTGGGTGTCTTTGCTGTTTGCATATGGGTAAGTATAAGACAAGGTGACAAAGTAAACAGATCCCTAATGCTTATGAAGAAAAAAAGGATTATGCATTGATCCAGATTCTAAAATCAAATATTTTTCCCTTATGTTCAGTTATATGCATCCATCATCACGCTCCTTTCCCTGTTAAATGATCTGTCCATTCCCAAGCATCAGTTCCATTGAAACATTATTCCTTGTACTGCAGTTACCATTGGTTATTTCACTTACGGTGCTGCTTACAATGATCTTATGAATATTAATGTGGATGATTTGCTGATTTGCCTTTGGACCAGATTATTGTGAATGAAAGTAGAACAAGAGGGATACGGACGTGGGATGTTAAGGGTCGTCTTCTGAGCGATCAACCTTTTAAATCCCACCCTATTCATGCCAATAATTACCAGGTACCGGCTGTTATCACAGCTTTCCATAAAACTGTGGTGACATTTCCTTTCCTGTTGACCCTTTTTCTGCGCTGCAACACTGACTGCCAATATCGGCACACTCTGTCTTCCAGCACAAGGTCAATTGAGCTTCTCTTCCAGAATATATTTCAAACGATAGCAAGCTTATCTCAGTGTGGGTGTATTTATGAATTAATGTATGGACATTATTGGTGTGTCAAGGCTGCAGGCATGTTAACATGTTTTAGGTATGATAAGAGCTGTGTGTGATAAATGTTTGAATTCCATTACTGGTGCAGTAACGTGTAAAAGTCAAAGAAGCATGTGTGCAGGCATGCAAGCCACATCTGGGCTCTTCAGCATGAATGCGGCGAGTTTGCTGATTAATTACGACACAACTCCATGTGCATGTGTCATTTAATAGATTGCACACAAGCAATAACAATGTGTGCATACTGCAATGTGTGCATCTATCTGGGTGGAAATGTGCCAAAAGGACATGGTAAACTGTAATGGATAGGTACAGTGTATAAAGAAACGCATGTAAGGTCAGGGCGATAATCCTCTCTTTGGGCTAACCTCAGTTTATTTCTCCCTTTTTATCTGATTGAACATCTTATTTCTTTCATTGTGTTGTTTTTGTGCATTTCTGATACTTAAGATGGCAGGACAGTGTGCTCCAGAATAGAACAAACTTCGACGCGACTTGCTTTCATGGCCAAGGATGGAGCTAAAAAAGATGGTTTGAATGTCAAGTGAGGCTGTCAGTGACTGTTATTGTAGACTTGTCAAGAAAAGGCAAAACCTTGGAGTAAGACTAAAAGACTTGCAATCAGACATAATAGAGAGACATGTTCAGGGTGCAATGAGAACCCAGGTTGAGAAGTACTGCATGGAAACAAGTGGACTGTTCAACGTCCATGTATCTCCACCCCTATCCCTCTATTCATCCCTCCATTGTGCTACAGCTTGGTCACTACACTACAGTGTTCCTCTGTCTGTATGGAGGGGGTGGCAGCACATTGCCAGCTTTCATAGCAGCCTCGGACAAGTACTCCTGGTTTTCGGCCACAGCAGGGCGAATGCGTCCATTCTGCCGGTAGAAGAAGCGTGTGCTGCAGTCCTGCAGGTACTCAGGGTTGTGCAGTGAGGACTTCGGGGGTAGACTGTGCTGCCAGTATTCAGGATTGTCAAAAGTGGCCTTCTTGCCTTTCTTATCAAACATGATGGTGCTGCTGGTGATGCCTGAGTGCAGAGCGTGTCCTGAATGCCCCGGATGAAGGGTGTGTGATGGATACGATGGGTGTGGGAGGTGGCCAGGGGGAATCACATATCCAGAGTAGGAGACCGTGTGGCTTGATGTTGATGGGTTGACTGTCTGCGATACTGTTTGGGCAGCAGAGGATCCAAGGCCAGAGATGGAGACTGCACCAGCCAATCCGTTCTTGTCCCCAGGGTTAAGGAAGGTATTCAGATACAGTGGCTCGTTGATGTACTCATCGTCCCCGTGGGTGGACTGGCTCTTGGGGCCAGCAGAAGCTCCAGCCATGTGCAGGGTGTGGCAACCCGCTCCATCAATCACTGCGTGGGCGTCACCATTTCTACGGCGTGTAACAAAGGGGTTTTCCTCTACTGGGTTGAGATAGTCTGGAATCAAAACAAAAAAAAAACGTACATGCTTACAACAGTGCATTTCAATGGCCTTTGGGTTAGCATATACAGTATCAATGTGAAATTTGTGAATAAACACAAACTATTTATTTCAGTTTCAGTTTATTTATTACCCTCCCGCCAAACTTCTAACTGCTAACCAATCAATGCCAATCTGCTAACTTTATAGACAAAGTCAATAGTTCTCAAAAACTGAGTAACCTGAGTTGTTCTTGTCTCTCATGGCAGTCATGTAGCTGTCCTGGTCCTTGTCTCCTTTTGCTCCTCGCTCTGCTAAAAGACTGGTGGGATCGGCACTGTAACGCTGTCCACTACTGTCCTCCCCTCCACCTTGGAAAGCAAAAAGACAGGAAGCATGAAATACATTTAGAATATGGTACTTAACAAAACATGTCTCCATGACCCCCAACTGGCACCGGCAGACAACCGCCCACCAAGAGCCTGGGTCTGTCCCAGGTTTCTCCCTAAAAGGAAGTTTTACTCACCACTCAAGGTTTCTGCCTAAAGTTTTTCCTTGCCACTAAATGCTTGCTCTTACGGGAATTACTGGAATTGTTGGGGCTTTGTAAATTATAGAGTGTGGTCTAGACCTACTCTATCTGTAAAGTGTCTCGAGATAAGTCTTGTTATGATTTGACACTATAAATAAAACTGGATGGAAATTGAATGAATGAAAGGATCCTGGATACAGATTTGGGGTATTTATCTGCATCATCCTTTTAATGCAAGTTGTTCTTCACCAATAAACAAGCATCATGCATTTTCAATGCAATCCATTCTTGCGTATATAGAGCTGCAAAGATTAATAGATTAGTTGTCAACTATTAATCCCCAACTGTATTGGTATCGATTGGTTTGAATCTTTTTTCATGAAAAAAAGTAAAACATTCTGATTCCAGCTTCTCAAATGTTAATATGTTCTAGTTTCTTCACTCCTCTATGACAGTACACTGAATATCTTTGAGTTGTGGACAAAACAAGACATGTGAGGAAGTCATCTTGGGCTTTGGGAAACAGTGATTGACATGTTTCACCATTTTCTGACATTTTATAGACCAAACAACTAATCGATTAATCGAGAAAATAATCAACAGATTAATCCGCAATGAAAATAATTGTTGTTGCAGCCCTACTCGTGTACTATCTATTTTGTCCTGTGACTAAACTCTCAGGGCTATGGCTAATGTCAAGCACTATGTATTTGTATGGGGATTTAGAGGTTTTAGTAACCTGAGGTGCATTTTTCATCTGTCGACAATAGATAGATCACTATCAGTGCTTAAATAGAACCATCGGCAGTATGACATACTCATACCCTATCACCATTTTCCGATGAATGCATATTAGGTAGAAACACATTTATTTATAAAATTTACTTAAGGCTTGATTTCTCATTTTCTCAACCAAACAAAAATCTTGCACTGGGGGCTCAACAAAACTAGAAGCAGCCAGTGCTGCTGCTTCTCTCCTGTTGGTTGAGAGGCGTAATATGTGGTTCAGTTTTGCCAGACAGCTGCTAGATATGAGCTTAGCCTTTTGTGCTTATCTCCCAAATCCTCTACTGGTGAGTGATCCACCGTGACAGTACAATACCAATGGGGAAACAGCAGATGGGTTTATACAAAAAAGGGCAAGAGCCTATCTGCTCACTTAAAGGTTTTTATTGATAAGTTATAGATCAAATTAGGGTTTATTTGATTTTTTTTTTTAAATATGTATGTGAATGTGTTAGTAGAAAAGGGCTATGGTGTAGGAAAAAAGGACATACAAAAACTTTTAAATGCATAATACAATTTACTGAAACTAACTAACTGACTGACTGACTAACTAATAATAACTGATAAAAGGAAATCAATAATTTAAACATCTAAATAGATTGTTGGTAATATTGTTTGATTCTTTTTTTAGAGTTTGGTGTAATAACACACACACACACACACACATACACACTTAGTGAGGAGATTGCTATTTCCATCAGTTTTTTCAACTTTGCTTTACCTTGTCCTGCAGCGAGAACCGTGCCAGGCCCAAGGGTACTTGACCTCGGGGAGGCCTGCTTCCTCAGGGTTCCATTGCAGCGAGGGTCGTCCTGATTACCACGGCCAAATCCACTACCAATCTGCCCCCCTGAGGACAGGTCCTGTGGTTGGAGGCAGCTTCCAGACGCGGGTGGAACAGAGACCACTCTGGGGAGGCTGGCCAGCATGTCCTCCATGCTGAAGCTGGGGTCCTGGTAGCTATACTGGTTCTGGGTAGAACGAGAGAAGGGAGAGGGTAAGTAAGGACAGAGGGGCAGCAATGTCAGACACAATTACAAGACTATCAATTTACCAGCACAGCAAACTCTGAGACAAATACAAGTGGGGAGTTATGGCAAAGTTTTTACTCCTCCTTTATGGATGATTAAAGTTATGCTTATTAACCAAGTGAGGAAATAAATTGTGTATTTTCCAGTCTTTGGCCCTTACAATAGTTATGAAAATAGGTGGTTTGATTTACTAGAGAAGAACATGTAAAAAAACACAAAAAAGTACAATATACAACAATAAAATAAGCACTTAACAAGTATCATACATGTATTTGTGCATGAAGTCCAAAAAATAGGCAAGTTCTTAGTACCATTGTTCATCTGTAATATTAAAATGTGACAAGCAGGGGGGACAAACAGCAGTGCCAAACAATGATATGGCAGCATGACTGCCAAGGACAATTTAATTAAAAGGATTTTAATTAAAGGGCTCCATGCAGCAGAGTCTTAAAGTAGCCATATCAGCCCTGCCCTGCTGTGTGCATTTGTGTCTACAGTCATGACAAAAAGTGGCTTCCTTAGAACCTCACCGGCTGCTTTATTCTGATTTATCTTTCATTTTAGCAGGAATCCAGCAAGACATTTGTTTTCTGTTTCACATTCTCTCGCTTACATTCCTTGCATGGCCTCTGAGCAGTCTGTAATGATACTAATAAGATAGAAAATCTGTTTTTCCCTGTTGCACTTATTTGTCTTTAAACATGGAAGTTGAAAGAATTACAAAGGGGGCCAAAGTTCATGGATTTCTGATCTGTGAATGAAGGTGCAGGCTCATATCCCACTTCTGATCAGCAGTTTTGACTTATTTATTTTTCAGGTTTCTCAATTATTCATGACTTTTGGCATCCTGTAAACCACACCAAAGTGGTGCCTCAGGCATGTACCATAAGTCAGACCTAAATAACCTTTAATTAGAAATAGAGATGGGTCACTGATTGGAGAATTACAGACTCTTTTTAGTTTGTGGAGTATTTTAGCAGTACAACTGTCAAATTTAATAAGATATTAGGACCAAGTATCAGCAAATAGCAGCTTCAAACCAAAGTTTGACTACTCTACTACTACTACTTCATCTTTAAAAAAAACATTTTTAGATATTTTACACCTTTTAGGCTATCAAGTGATGTTGTAATTTTGCAACCTAGGGTTCTACAGGGTTAAGAGAATGCACAAAAGGCAGCAAACTATCAATAACTTTAAAGAAACTTTTTCACTTCATTTTGTGTGTGTAACAGCATCATTCTTTTCCATTGTCTGTCTATCACAGTTGGATTATTCCTCACTTTCTGATGCAGTGGTCTGTACTCTAAGCCTGGAGGGATAATTGAAGCTCCAAAGCTCACGCTGTGTTTTCATTCCACTACATCTATTAGACCACCCTCTCTCAGTCCTCATTTACACCTCCTCCTCTTCCTCCTCCTCCTCCCTTTTCTCTAGTCCAATAAAAACACAATTTCTAACATAAACACAAAAGTAACATTTCTTTAAATAATGTTTGAATTCATTAAAGTGAACCGTCACAGTCACATTATTTGTTCAATATTTGGGCCAAAATTGGACTTAATTAAACCATAGTGGAAACAGGGTGAATTGTGGAAAAGTTAAAGTAATAAGTGTCCCATTCAAATGAATCTCTTTAAAAAGCAGAGTGAGCTTGTAGCAATGCACAGGTTTTGGCCACTATTAAACTTCTTCCATATTCTGTTATTGTTATACATAAGGATGCACATACATGTCAGTTAAGTGTGGCAATAACAGTGTGTGTGTGTAAGAGTAAATCAAGGAAAAGTTCTTTCAGCCACGTACAACTAGTAAGTGAAGAATATATTTATGGGTAAATATTGCATGTTGTTGGCTACAATAGTTGAGTTCATTACAATCATCTACATGATTTTTGTGGATAAATGTAACTGGATGAAATTAATCCAATTAACTCAGTGTGCACCCCAATAAAAACGGCCAAAAACAGTGGAGGATAACTTTACCAATATTATGCAAATAAATAATCTGTCACCCCTTAATATTCACCAAACAGTGTTGGAAAAGGAGTCATGTCTCTCACTGGCATTCAGCAGGCATTTTCATCCTGACACAAACACAGGGGGATATTGGAATGTAAAATGGCTGAGTTGCCTGGCTGTGTGACTGGTTTTGTGATAGATTTAAGTCCAAAGTTAGACGGTGAACATTTGAACAGTTTAAGAACTGAGGGAATCTGGCTGTAAACCCCAATTTTGAAGAAGGCAATTACCATAGTTTCACAATGGAGAAAGAGCAAGGAAAACAGACGGAGAGAAAAAGGCAGATGAGAGTGAAACTGAGAAAGCTGTGTGAGTTCTGATTTAAATTCTCAATCTTTTTGCATGAACAGGAGGGTCCTGCAGTACACGCTGAGAAAATTCATTACTACATCACTTTAGAGACCATCTATTCTAAATGATCTGAAAGACTACTTTGACTTCATATCGTCTTCTTTCCCATCACGGAAAATGCCAGTCACCCTGATGCTACACTCAGAAAGAAATTGTATTAGTAAAAGTTCATGTGAAATGAAAAGATAAGCAACTAAATTCTAATTGATTCTACAAGAAAAACAAACAAACTAAGTACAAAGTTGAATATTAAATAATACAAGGGCTTCATTTTGTGCAAGTAATGTATTCCTACTTCTGATCAGCCTTGCCTGTGCAATATAGAAGAAACATGTCTGTCTCTTTTTGCAAACAATTAAGCAGGACTAACCAGCCTATTTTTTTATTTAAATGGAAGTTGGTACTGATAGCAAATTTGCTATAAGAAAAACTCAGTTTGATGATTTAAAAATTAACTGACTGCACATTATCCATGATAGCATATATATCAATAAGGCATAGTTTACTCTTGTTGGTCAACATTTCATTTAGCTTATGTGTTAGAAGCGTTAAGTTAAAAGAGGTTAAAGAGGTACTTACAGTAGTACTTTACCACTTTTTATGTTTGGATCTTCTTCATTCACATTCAATTCAGTGAAGGATTTTATTTAGAAAATATTCTGACAGGATCTTCTACATTTCAGGAACACAAATCATTAAAACTATTTAATATATCACTCATGTTATAAAAAGTACCAAATAGGTACTCTAATCAAAAAACAGAGAGCAGACAATACACTTGTGATTTTTTGACTGCTTTGATAGTAACAGTGATTCCAAAAAATAAAACCAACACCAGACCATGAATATTAGGGATGCACCGAATCCAGGATTCGGGTTCGGATTCAGCTGAATATTGGGCTTTTTGACGGGGTTCGGTTTCTGCCAAACCTTAGAATTTTTTTCCACCGAACCAAACCCTACACTTGCACTAGGGCTATGCGCTATGCTGGTCGACGTAATGACGCCGTCGTTGATTACGGGAAGGTGTTTACGTAGGTGGACCGTTCAATGCAGTAGGCTGTGAGAAAGTGAAAATGGTGAAAGTGAAAACTCGCAAGCAGAAAAAGTGCCACCCGGCAGCACCCCAGGCCAAAAGACGGCGACCCAAGCCGAGCCACACTCCCAACCCGCAATGCCGACCTGTCCCGCGGTGGCAAGGACCCCAAACACACAACATCGCCGCTGTTAAAACACCTGCGCATGAAACATCCGAAAGAATATGAGCCATGCATGAAGGAAGCCACAGACAGCAGCCTAAATGTAGCAACCCCAGGTATCGCAAAGGAAGGACAGTCACAGCTAAAAACTTGTGTTAACCAGACAGTGCCTCTCCCGGGCTGTCAGCTCTTCTCTCAGAAAATGATTCTCCCTACAGTGGGAGCAGAGCGACCGAACGGCAGACTGCTGCTTGTTAGCTAAGGTTAGCTTTCTAATTTTACCCACCCAACATGCCTTCATCATACACTGGTTAGCGAAAATTTGCCACACAAAATTGTCACTCATCTGGCGATAGCGAGGTGCTTTCCTACGATGTGAAAAGAGCGTGTGAATTCAACATTAAGTTGTTACATTTAACGATTTAGAGGCTGTGGACGTTGTTTACTGTGTTAATGGACTGAGGATGGGAGTAGGATTCGGTATTCGGTTTCGGATTCGGCAGAATCTTAACTAGTGGATTCAGTATTCGGCTGAACCCCAAAAATCTGGATTCGGTGCATCCTTAATGAATATACAGTTCAAGTATAAGAAATAAGTCAAAGACATGGCTGTTCTTTCTGTTCAAACGTTTGCATAAATTGCACAGGACATGAACTGCGGAAATTGTAATTGCAAGCAAAACCTGTTTCAATGTAAACTTAAAACAAAAAGTAAGGAAATTTGTGTTTGGTGGATTATTTCTCTGTGGTAACAATGCCTTTTGGCAATAACTCTTATACCATTGGAAAGCCTTTTTAGTTCCCTTTCAAATGGTGCCCCATTTGTATGGAACATGCATTTGTGGGATGAGCAGCAGAGCTCAGTATGTGGGTTGCGCCCATGAAAAATTTGCCAAATCGTCTCTGACAATGCCAAACAGCTTTTCTTTACTGTTGCTATTGACTCTTGTTTTGAGCTTCTGGTACCCCCAGGTGCTGACAATCAGGTGCCTGATTCTGCAACCAGTGGCCATCCCATATCTCCACAGTCTGGGACCAAACTCTATCCTCCAAGTTGACAATGCTCGTCCCCACAGAGTGGGGTTTATCAGAGACTACCTCCAGAGTGTGGGAGTGGAGAGGATGGAATGGCCTGCCAGCAGTCCTGACCTCAACCCCATTGAACACTTGTGGGATCAGCTTAGGTGTGCTGTTCGTGCCAGAGTGACCAACACAATCACGTTGGCTGACTTGCAACAAATGCTGGTTGAAGAATGGGATGCCATCCCACATCAGTGTGTGACCAGGCTGGAGACCAGCATGAGGAGGAGGTCCCAGGCTGTCGTGGCTGTGTATGGTTCTTCCACACGCTACTGAGGCTCCTGTTTGTGAAATGAATAAATTGTTAAATTGCCAATATGTCTTGTTTCTTCAAACTTCAATCATCCAATCTACCAAACGAGTCAATGGCAGAATAAGCTCTTTGGCATTGACACAACCCACATACTCAGCGCAGCTGCTCATCCCACAAATGCATGTTCCTTACAAATGGGGCACCATTTGAAAGATAACTAAACAGGCTTCCAAAAGCATTGTTACCACAGAGAAATAATCCACCAAACATACATTTCCTTACTTTTTATTTTAAGTTACATATGGGCACCTGACAATTGTTTTAATATAGACTTGGAAAACAATGATTCTTTAAAGTGTTTGAAGATTCTTAAATACCTTGTTGGAGTCCATGTGTGTACGGGGAGTGTATGCCAGTGGTGGAATGTTGAAAGAGTGGGGCACCAGGTACTCTTCAGCATCCATCAGGTCCTCCAGCTCCTCCTCGTCCAGGAGGCTCTGGAAGAACTTGCTGTCGCTGGGGCTGGGCAGCTTCATGCGGTCGTCACCCTGAGTAAAGTTGTGTGTGGATGCACATGTGTGTGTCCAGTAATTTGTATTAGTGATTAATGATGAAGAAATTATGTAACTAATCAGTTTTTAAATGTGTCAACTTTAGTAAATATTAATAAACCTTATTTTTATAGCACCTTTCCAACACAGTCTCACTCCCTACTTGTCAAATGTATGACGCATGGTCAAGGACCCTGGCGTCAAGTTTCAACGAAATAGGGGTACCCTTGACGTTATTTTTCGACGAGGGGGTCCGTCAAATAGACATTCATGTTATTCCCTCACCGTCGGATATCGACGTAAGAAAAAAACACGCCCCCCGCCCCTTAACTCGAAATCTGTGACAGTTATTGGTATTTTTAGCCCAATAACCGCTGTTTTAATCAACATTATTCACGAGATAGTATCATGGTTTATATGTATTTATTTTTATGTTATTATTTCGGTATATTTCGCCAGGGAAGCTGGATTGCTTTTTTTTGTTGATTTATATTTTTAAACTATAATGCTACATCTATCAACATTTATTTAGATGTTATCATGGTATTCATTTCTTTACTTTAATAATATTATTTCGGTCTTATTACCGGTGAAATATTACAGTATGTGCTGTAATACAGAACATTACGATATGATCAGAGCAGGAAGCATTCAAAGCCGATAGGCCTATCCCCCAATGCAATGCGGCCATTCATTTCAAAGAATCGGGCAGCGATCAGCTGGTCTTTAACGCCAGGATCGCTTCAATATACATATATACAGTCAGTGATTGTGTCACCAGCAACAACACGTTGCTCAGTTTTGTTCCAGTAAGTTATGAACCATAATAACGGTTAAACGAATCCGCGGAAAACTCCGGAAGTGACGTGATACGTCCCGCTCAGCGGATACGAAGATACAAATATATAGGCCTAACATTCGTAATATTAATGTTTTTTTCTAATGTTGTATTTGAGGAGTTAAACAATAAAGATAGTTATAATATTAAAATACAGTTTCACGTATTTGTCTATGTTTAAACGAATCCGCGGAAGTGACGTGGAAATTCCACATCTCGTCTGTGAAAGAATGTTCCACGTTGTACGTGAGACTTTACACAATAAAATACTAATAATGAAAAAATTGTGTTTTATATTTAGCACTTTGATTTGCCTTATATATACTATATAAAAAACCTACAGTTGAGTGTTTAGAAATACAGCCTAATGGCTTGTTTGACTAATTTGAATTTGTTTTGAATTGTACTGCTGTGAAAAACAAACTATATACAAAGAGAAGCATTTTTTATTTTATTTTCCATACATAGTTATTTAAAAACGCAATTTTCTAATTTTGCAGTTGATGAATATTAATAGCAAAGACTAAAGGGGAAAAACATGAGTATATTTATGTGTGGGACTTAGTTTGATTTAAAATCACACTGCATTATTAGTTGTTTTGAAATATCAATTTATGGTAGGCCTAACATATTCATTATTATATTCAGAAGATGATCCTCATATTCATCACCGTGGTTACAGCTTGTAGCCATCCTAACCTTTGTAGCCTTTACTGAGACTACCTTTTCAAAATTAAGAAGGGACTAGTTTTAAGAAGCATTTTCAGGAAATTAAAAGGATAAGCAGATTGTTACCGAGGTTTTTGTTCACTGAGTAAGATGTATAAAGATTTGTTTGGGTATGTATACATATACAACATTTGTATATGTATGGCATTTTTGGCACACTTCTACCTCAGCACTACTGCACAAAGACAAAACTCACACATCTCATTCAACCATTTCACAAGCTGAGAAAAGGGTCATGACATGGGTCAGAGCAGTGGTTCCCAACCTTTTTCCTTGGTGCCCCCCCCTACTCATGTCTAAGAAAAGCTGACACCCCCCCTTTGAAACTGAAGTTGAGGTAACTCTCGAGATAGAGCTGGGTCAGAGGATATCAGAGGTCATAAATGATGAACCAATCCATCGGCTCTGCTCCTATAGGCCCAATGGTGTTCATATGGACAACATGCACCTTTGGCTGGAAGGCCCGTGTTGAAAGTGTGTGTTATCATTTAGAGCAGACACCCACAGTGAATCAGAGGGTTTATGTTATACAAGGCTGCATTACAGAGAATTTTATTATGACTATCATGAAGGTTGTGTAGAGGAATAGAGACCAGTCTCTCCAGGCAAGCACACAGAATATGGTCTGCTCTATCTTTATTCTCCATGCCAAGTATGAGCTCTTATCCTTAGCCTATCCTGGCAGAAGATATGGGTAAACTTAACATTTCTAAACTATAAAAACGTTGATGATGATATAGGCCTAATTTGGACCTACCTCAATTAAAACTTTAAATAATGTTGCTTGAGATTGAGGGTGTGCAATAGCTTCATGATATGAAGCATGGTTGTGTTGCTCTTGTCACTGTTTGTGAAAGATGAGCAATAGATTGTTGCTGTGTGATGTGCTTCAGTCTAGACTATATCACTTGTTCATGTTTTTCTATTTTAAGTATGTCAGCTGTATGATAAAACAATATGTCAAGTGTTATTTGTGAAGCATTTGAACTCAAGGCAAATATCCCTCTGGGGACAATAAAGTATCTCCTGCTAAGTGGTCTCCATGATGTGTAAAAATTAAAACGTTGTTGTAGGACTATAGCAAACACATCGTTGGAAAGGTCTCAACCTGGAGAGGAACGTATGTCAGTCTGAAGAGGATACATTACTCCTGCTTTGAAATATTGACCTCTGAACCTTGAACCCAGTACATGTATGAAGGCCTGTCATTTAGCAACAGAAGGTGCTACACACATAAAACCAGCTGTTATAGAAAGCTCTGGACCTCAGCTGTCATATGGTCACCAAATTACCTACTGTAAGCACTGTCAAATATGGTAATAAGCTATTTTCACCTATTTAACGATTCAATTTTTAAAATCTGATGACACCAGTGTGTTCTCCATCCCAAAAAAAACCCAGGGTATATCCAAAATTATACACTGCCAACTTCTACTTATGAGAAATATACCAATATATTTTAAAACTACAACTCCCATAAAAAACGCCACAGAAGCTGTTACAAAGCTTGAGCACTTGTAGTTCTTCCGGGGTGGGTGGGGGGACTCGTTTGGCTCCTCTTTCTGCTGTCTGCCGTGAAATGGCTTGATTCCATTTCAGATCGAGGGGCCCGCCCCGCCGCCGAGCACAATAATATATGAGACAAATACATGAAACTGTATTTTATTATTATAACTATGTTTATTGTTTAACTCCTCAAATACAACTTTAGAAAAAAACTTCAATATAACGAATATTATACATTTGTATCTTCGTATCCGCTGAGCGGGACGTACTACGTCACTTCCGGAGTTTTCCGCGGATTCGTTTAAACGTTATTATGGTTCATAACTTACTGGAACAAAACTGAGCAACGTGTTGTTGCTGGTGACACAATCACTGACCGTATATATGTATATTGAAGCGATCCTGGTGTTAAAGACCAGCTGATCGCTGCCCGATTCTTTGAAATGAATGGCCGCATTGCATTGGGGGATAGGCCTATCGGCTTTGAATGCGTCCTGCTCGGATCATATCGTAATATTCTGTATTAGCCTATACTGTAATATTTCACCGGTAATAAGACCGAAATAATATTATTAAAGTAAAGAAATGAATACCATGATAACATCTAAATAAATGTTGATAGATGTAGCAATATAGTTTAAAAAATATAAATCAACAAAAAAGCAATCCAGCTTACCTGGCCGAAATATACCGAAATAATAACATAAAAAGAAATACATATAAACCATGATAATATCTCGTGAATAATGTTGATTAAAACAGCGGTTATTGGGCTAAAAATATCAATAACTGTCACAGATTTCGAGTTAAGGGGCGGGGGGCGTGTTTTTTTCTTTCGTCGATATCCGACGGTGAGGGAATAACATGATGTCTATCTGACGGACCCCCTCGTCGAAAAATAACGTCAAGGGTACCCCTATTTCATTGAAACTTGACGCCAGGGTCCTTGACCATGCGTCATACATTTGAGGAGTAGGGAGTGAGACTGTGTTGACCTTTCATAACATAAAATTCAGCTCAACGTGCTTTATTTTAAGGCCCTTTACATCCTAATGGAAATAATTTCTTTAAAATATTCCCTATTCCTATTTTACTTGAAGGTATCTAAATAAGAGTGACATGACACTGTCATGAACGTGTCATAAACATTATAAACAAGTCATAAACGTTTATGACATAACGCTTCTTTTAGTAAGTGTCATTGGGTTTTTGTCATGACAAGTTATGGTTAGGGTTAGGGTTCATGTGTCATGACTGTGTCATGACTGTGTCATGACAATGTCATGTGTTCATGACAGTGTCAAGTCACTCTTATGTAGATACCTTCAAGTAAAGTGTTACCTTTTATTTAGTTTAAGTTATTTTGGAACTATCACATTAACAAGTAGGTCAAATTTGAAAAAGTATAGTTTTAGGGATTGCGGGCGGATAATAGCAATTGTGCAATGCATCTCTTCATGTTTAATTGTGCATTGTCCCTGTTTAAATAAAATTACATTAAATTAATGTTGTGATCTATTTTTGTTTATTTTTTAAATTGTTTTGTGCCAATATTTACTGACTTCTGCTAATGGTGTCTTAGCATCACTGTGTTTGTTGACTAATTTAAGCCCAGCACAATAACTTATGGGTATAACACACAAGTGATGTAATAAGTACTAATAAGGAATGAGGAAAGTACAATATAATTTGTAATGGATATGAAAGGCACATACTAATTACCTAAACCATATAATGTATAAATTGGCAAATATTAGAAACTTAAACAAAAACAAGCTCAATGGAAAACTGACCCTGTCTTTACTTTGAAGGTAGCTTAATTATTTTGGTTTTTTGACAAGTAGAAAAAGAAATGTCATGTAATCCAGATTTTGGTAGGTATTTTGTCACCAAGATTGACCTACCTGGATGACCAGGTATCTTTGGGGATCACGAGCCATCCGAGTGAACTCTGCAGCCAGCTCCTTGAACTTTGGCCGACTGTCTGCATCAATCATCCAGCCTGAAAAACGTGTTGGTGTTAATGTCCGACCAATATGAAGTTCTAAACTTTGACCCTATTAATGTGCCCCTTTTCCCACAGTAATACTAGCTATAGATGTGTCTCTATACCACCTAAGATCACATTAGTAAAGAATGAGCTCACCTATAGTAACCTGTCAGTGCATTTTGTCATCAAACGTGATGCAAACACTGATAATATAATTCTCCACTTCTGACGGTCTCAAAAGATTTTTTCCATTTAAACCATTTTCCATTATACAAAACTTTCTTATTGGTTTCATAACGAACAATTACAGAATTTTTAATGGTGTTCTTTTGATTGTAATCACTTTTTCCAATCTAAAGATAAATACTGTTTCATCACTAAAATGGCCATATGGAGCAATGTGCGCTTCTGCCAATTTATCTGTGAAAACATGGGTATGATGCCAAAGTGATCATGTGATCTGGCCCTGAGTAGAGCCTGTCTAGGTATCCAGGGAAATAAGAGCTAGAGATCGAAAGACAGAGAGATGTGGCTTTACACAAATTCAGATACAAGAGATTTCATATGTAAAAGTGATCGTCTTTTATCTTTGTACATACTAGTTTCATGCCAATAAAGTCCCTGAATATCAGGAAGTGCATTTCCACCACATGTGTGTAGTGCATCGTGTGTCTCTGAACAGTACTTGGGTGTATTAGTTCTGCAAAAAAGGCAGATAACAGGCAGGTGGCAGTGACCTCTCCCTGCTGTATGTGTGTGTGTGTGCTTGCCAGGTTGGCGCAGGTTCAGGGTGTTGGTAAGAGCCAAGGTGACAGTGAGGGCCAGAGGCTGCAGCTTGGAGCCTACAGGACAAGGCTGGGGTGGCGCTGGCATCAAACCTTTGTCCCGGCAGCAGTGGCCAGAGGTTACAACGCCACCTGTGACCCCAGTTTCTGACAGCATGAGAGCAGTGACCAACATGTTGGTGGTCGGCCAGAAAAAAAAAAAAAGTTCCTACTGTAAATGTTGTTATTTTTGGAGGATTCCTCACTATTATTGCTGAACTGAACTTGAACTGAAATTGAATTTTAGAATAGCAATATTTCACCTTTAAAAAACATATTTGACACCAACTAGACCCGCTTCTTCAAAACCGCTCTTGTGGCATTTTGAAAATCACTCAATAAAACCATAATTATTTTTCTCTGCTGCAACTAAAAAACAGTTAACCCTCCTTTCACCCTTAGAATCCACTGGCTTTTATATGGATTGAATAACAGTGGATGGAAACAAAAAATGCTCGTGTACATTATTATGGAAATAATGTACACTATCATCCCATTGTTATTCCCATTAGTCACTAAGACACAAAAATGTGGAAAAATAGGGTCCAAAATATGGGTTTAAAAAATATGTAGTTCCCCTATAACAATGGTAATGTTTGAGGCTATGGTTTGTGTTGGTGTTGCATTTGATTAAATCATATCGTTTCTGGTATTATTTCCACCCATATACCTACATTTGACCATGACCATGTAGACGTCGATGGTGCAGATGGGCGGCTGAGGAAGACGCTCTCCTTTCTCTAGCAGGTCTGGGATATCTCTGGTGGAAATCCCATCGTATGGCTTCCCTCCAAAGGTCATCACCTCCCAGATGGTTACCCCTTAAAAAAAGGAGAGGACAGAAGGAAGAAAAAGAGGACGTAATTATGAGAGAGCAAAAAGAGTAGAGACCAGTAACGTAGAGCAGAAAAAGAGTGGAGAAAGGAGAAGTAGAATCAAGATGAGAGGCAATGAGCAAGAGTGAGTACAGAAGGATAAAGAGTAGAGAAGAATAAAGAGTTGAGAAAAGGGGGTTATACAGCAAGAGAAGAGAGTAAGTAAGTAAGTAAAGACAAGGGAAGAGAAAAAAGTAAAATAGTTGAAAAGAGAAAATGTGAGATAGACCACAAGAAGTAAAAAAAAGCAACAAAAAAAAAGCAGGAAAAAAAAGACAGATGAAAGGCAAAGATGTGAGAGAGCAGAGGAGATCAGAGGGGATAGGGTGAAGAGGCAGGAGAGACGAAATGAGGAAGCAACGAAACAAAGGGTAAACAAAGAGAGGACAAGATAAGAGAACACAAGTCAACAGAGGACAGAAGATCAGTGGAGGAGCGGAACTAATCAGAGTCTTGAAAGTCATCAGTCAATCCTGAACTTTCAGAACTCTTCAGCCTTAATCATGTTAGTATTAATGAGCTAATGAGTTGTAAGCAGTGTAAATGCACACTAGAAGATGGAAGTATAATAGCCCCCGGTCATAGAGGACCACTGGGGATATGGATGGAACAAACCATACTGATACTTTTCATCACATTATTCTCTTTGATACGATCCATCTTGCGTATTTTCAAATGAGTCATTGGTAGACTTAAACAGGATTTTTTTAATTTGAAACATAGCAATACAAATCCCATAAGACTGAATGATAATGGAGGAGGTTGGTCTCTACATTTAAATCTTGCGGACATGCTGATGGCTGCAAAGACTGATTTTAATATTTGAGGATTTAAAGGAGTAGATCATACAGTTTGCATTTTACAGTAATTGCCACATATTCACCTAGTTAAAGAGGTAGTAAGAAATCAACACTCTTCTCTTGTTCCTCAGCCCTCTCTACCCTCTACAGCTGCCTTAGAGCTATAAATGACCTGCCCGCCAAGCAAGTAGTCTGGAGTTTATTGGACACATACTGCTCAGTGTATGCCTTCACAAGATTAACTTGCATCCACATTCTATAGCATTCCTGATGTCTTCTTTTTAATGTGTATATTCCTTAAGACGATGACTGACAGAGGAGCGTCATACTTGAACGTAGTTACTGGACGTAACTGGCATTCTCCATCCAGCGCAATGCAACAAGCTCACAAAACTCAGCTCAAACTGTCAAACTAGGCGATGCTGATCAAATATGAATCAAGTTTATGTTTCTATATTGCATAATTCTTTCCTAAAACTTTTTTGGAACACATTTCAGTGTACTGTTGTTTTTTTTGTACTGTACTTGACGTTTGTGACCGGCTGCCCTTTTTTCCGGCTTTAAAACAGACCAAGCACTGCCTTGTCCTTCAGCACTGAACATACTGTTACTTATTTGTTTAGAAGGCATGAAGTTAAATTTTTTGTCAACATTAAAAACTCTTGATCCTATAGAGATTGCACAAAATAATGTAATTTAATATAACTTTAAAAGGAAAATTACTTGGCTTGTCTGATATATGAAAATAGTGGTTTGTCCACTTCACAAGTTCCCTAAAAGGAAATTTGAAACTTACCGTAACTCCAAACGTCACTCTGATGAGTAAACTTCCTGTAATGGATACACTCCAGTGCCATCCATTTGATGGGCATCTGTCAGATAGAAGCATAGCACGTCAGTATTATATACATGCAACATTCACCATTAAAAAAAGTTGAGCTCCTTTCTCTTATATTTCCTTACATTTTTTTTTTTTTAAACCTGACAACATAAGTGTTGGTTCAGACTAAACTTGGATTATCTGTTGGTGAGGTGTTGGCATACAATGAACTGTTTTGGCAGAACTGATTGTGTAAACTATGATAGAGAGAGTAGTGGTATGACAGAATGAAGAAAAACAAGGTTTGATGAAAGAGAAGACAAGCACACACATAAAAACACGCTCCATCTCTATTGGAATATAATGGGGCAAATGGCAGGGCAGTCTGGGATGCAGCTTAACACTGTGATTAGATTTGAAGGCCAATTCTATTGATTACAGTGATGGAGGTTGAGGGGTGGGGGATGTCGAAGGTTAGAGTGTCTGTCTTTCTCTCAGTGGAGGGGATAATACCAGACCGCTCAGCATTGACACAAACCATGATGGACTAACAAGAAAGTGGGGTGAGAGAGGATGAAAATATAAAGAAATGGTTTAAAAACACAAAACAAAAGGGTAAAAGGATAAACAAAGATTAAAAGAGGACAGTAGCCCATGTACAGAGAGCTCCAAGGACATATTTGTTTGCTACGTTTATAGAGTTTTGAGATCTCCATTCCCCAGAAGTAAATAAAACGGTCCAATAGAGCAGAATAGTATCTCACTGACTCCACTAAAACTGTCCTTTGTGATGGGCTAAGTTACTCCCTCAGGATATAAAACCCAAATTATTCTTAATGTCTGTTGTTGTCTTTTATAACATGTCAATGGTGTGGTCCAAAAGAGTAATTTAATAATATTGTTTCTCATTGAGCCTCCAAAACCCATCAAACAGCACATAATAAAAACAGATAACAAGGTCACTCATTACACAGTATAACAGCCACTATTCAACCCCTTACAGTTCTGGTTTAATAATGCCACCAGTAGTGCTACAAATATTACTATTACCACTAGATACACTAATATTCCTACTACTTAATGACGTCTCTCCCTGTGGATTTTTTAAAGGTCACACATTATGCTCATTTTCAGGTCCATACTTGTATTTTGGGTTTCTACTAGAAGATTTTTACATGCTTTAAAGCTATAGTGCATAGTTTCTGCCTCCCCCATGAGGAATTCTAAGTAATGACAACACCACTATTGTTGCATCCACATGACACAAGCCTTCCGTAATTGTGCATGCGCCCCCACCCCTCCTTCACACAATTACTTGTAGCCAAGGAGGACATGGTGGATTAAAAAAACAAGATGGACTAGAGGTAATTATCTTCACTTGAGTTTCTGCGTGCCAAAGTCGCTGGACAACACCATGTTCTAAACAGCTGATAGTATTAATTAGCTTTGTATCAACTCATTTGGCAATGGCTAGAATGTAACGGATGTTCATTAATATAAAAAAGTTAAGCACTAAAGCTTTAATGTTAAAAAAAATTTTTTCTCACAATGTCTGTCTGAATATACCTGTATATTGATACATTGTCTGAAATGCTCTGTTTTAGCGCCTGTCTCTTTAAGCCCCCCTCCCCGAAAAGCCCAGTCTGCTTTGATTGGTCAGTATTTCCGGGTCTCCCACATCTGCACTCTCAAAGTCTCTGCACCATCATGACGGCTCGTTTAAAGGCACAGTTTCTGAATACAGGCTTTTTTACGTGCATTTCTCTGTAAATTGAGCGTTTTGATACTTTCACAGTATTTATTTAGCACCTCGGCCATTTGTGACTGTTCACCCAAAACAGCCAATGTACCAACTAAACACCGTGACGTTAGCTGTTAGTAAGCTAGCTACCAACGGACGTACTAATTGATCTGTGTCTGTGTGTTTTTGTTCAGCTTAGCCTCTGAATCAACTCTGAACTCTTTGTTATTTCCCTCCAGTCTGTCTTTTTTTCCTATCTTTTATGTTCATGAAGCTGATTCATAAAGCCACGGGATATGTGCAAATGAAACATTTTAAACTCAAGCAACAACTGGAATGGATGTGACTTGTGTTCAATTCCTTTTCTTTTCATTGACTTTGCATGCACCACCTCTAAAATTCCCACCACAGTCTGTTTGAACACACATTAAGAAATCAATGTGCCTGGCCAAGAAATAAGTTAGACATAGCTAAGCGGCTGCTAGCTGTAGCTTTATAATTACCATACAGATATGAGTGGTATTGATACACTCATCTAACTCTCAGCAAGAAAGAAAAAGTGCATTTCCCAAAATATACAAGAAGAAGCTTAAAGGAATAAGCTTCTTTCTAAATATATCCACAAATCAATATATCAAACTTGTCACCACACCCGTCGCTATGGGCGGGCTATAGGGGGCCGGGCCCGCCCCAAAAAATACTTGAGGCACAGATCTCTTCTCTTCTAAAAAATGACTTTTATTTTATATTATCATAGTTGCTAATTTTGTGTTGCATTAATGTTGCATTCTTTATCATTAAAACATAAAAAATATAAAT
The DNA here is from genome assembly GCF_004354835.1 of Perca flavescens. Lineage (NCBI taxonomy): Eukaryota > Metazoa > Chordata > Actinopteri > Perciformes > Percidae > Perca > Perca flavescens. The sequence continues at coordinate 24,228,806 of NC_041341.1, read as the reverse complement.
AATGGTGTGATTTTTGTGTGATTGATGGGAATCTACACTGCAACAGCCTATCACGGCCTTACTAAAAAGAAAGTTAGGCTACAACGTGACGTAGCCTACGTCAGTGTAGCCGCTCAACAGTTAGCGCACATTTTTGAAAGCTGGATGAGTTTTTGCCAGCTTACTCGCTTCAGTTAGTCACGGATATCCGTAAGTGGTTGAAAAGCCCACCAACATTCTCCTCTGCCAAATTGGATACGACACCGACGCCTCCTGATGTTGTCGTTGGAGAAGGAGCCCCTGGACGACAGTCTGAGCCTGATGCTAGTAGCTCCATGGAGCCCAACCCTGGGCCTGGCAGGACCTGCAGGTCAAGTGCAACTGCGACTGGGGCAGCATTTGGGCCACAACTAACTGTTGAATCAGGGGGTGTGACGGACAAACCCAAACAGGTTGTGTTGAGGAAATATCCAGTCAAAATGTTTGGTTAGGATACTCGGTGGAAAAGGACTCCGCATTTTGTTATGCCTGCAGGAAATTCACATCTGTATCATCGGACGCGACCTTCTTCATTAAGGGGTTAATATTTACAGACAAGGGCTTAAATAAGCATGCAGCTTCAAATGACAGGAGGGACTGGAGAGAGGACAGGCTGCCTCCACTCAAAGTACCGGTAGGTTCAAAGTCTCTGTGTGTGTGTGTGTGTGTGTGTGTGTGTGTGTGTGTGTGTGTGTGTGTGTGTGTGTGTGTGTGTGTGTGTGTGTGTGCGTGCGTGCGTGTCTCATGGCACATGCATAGCAATGCATATCCTTCTGTTGACTGCTTTAAAATGCAATGTTTGAGAGATGCTTCTGGTGTTACATCTAATATGTTGTATAGTCAAGTGATTTATGGATATTCATAACATTGCTTCTATGTAATGTGTTGTAGGCTATATAGGCTACCTGGTCATATTGCTGTTGGTTATGTTTAACGTGATGATTACGTACAAATAGTATAACAAGAGTATATGATTATTATAAATATACGTACTGTACGCTAATAATAATTGTGCCCTCCCATGTATTTCATATGCCCCCCTTAAGACTGAGGTCTGGCGACGGGTCAGCTTGTCACTCAAAACATTTATAATTATTTCAGGGTCCCATTCTACCCTTTATAGTCTTGCCCTCACTTTTAGTGTGGGGCTAAAATATGTCAAATGTAGACATTTGTTTATTCGTCTGATAGTGTAAATGACGTGTCAAAAAGTGATGACAGGATTTACCTTTCCTCCATCAGCATTGTATTCCTTCTCATTAACATCCAACAGGCGAGCCAGACCAAAGTCGGTGATCTTGATGTGGTTGGGATATTTGACCAGAACATTTCGGGCTGCCAGATCCCTGTGGACAAGCCTACGCTCCTCCAGGTACATCATCCCCTGCAAAACACACATAGACACACACATGGACTTCAACTAGCTACACAAAAGCAGATAGAAAAGTTCAGTCTGACACAAAAATGCCAATAGTGTCCTTAAGCTACAAAAGACAAGCTCTGTATAGTTGTGTAAAAGCTTTGCAGTGGCTGCACCTTGTGCTACACATCTTGAGTCACATCTAGAGAACACTGCCTATTGTGCATCACAGCAAGAGTGGACCTGGAAGGAAAGAAAGATGGGACCTGAAGGGAAAGAAAGATGAGGGGGAAAAAAAACTATTTTAAATTGGACGAGCAATAACAGAAGCCACTTTGTTTGAAGTGGTGAGAGCACAGAAAAACAAGGCCTTGTTTGAAACCATAACAAATTGGATTTAGCTGGAATGGGCCAGAACGAAAGGAGGAGTGGATGGAGGAGGAGAGAGGAGGGGGGCGGTAGGTGGGGTTGAGTGGCGACAGTCTAAGAGGTGAGATTACATTGGTGAGGCTATAATCACACTGCCTCATTTGGCTTGCTCCCAGGAGAGAGCATGGGGTTTCAGCATACACCTGGCTATTTACACACAAACTCACACAAACCTGCAGACATCATCTCACATGGAGATACACACTTGCATGTGTGTGTGTGTGTGTGTGTGTGTGTGTGTGTGTGTGTGTGTGTGTGTGTGTGTGTGTGTGTGCGTGCGTGTGCATGTGGGTGGGATGGCGGGGGTAGAAAGAAGTTCACAGAAGAACTGAGAAAAGATCACCCATATTGAGCTTGTAGAGAATAAAAAAAAAAGAAAACTAGGCGACCAAGGACAAGGAAAGTGCGGACTTTAGACATAATTAAGTTATTGTCACACACACATAAGATGATCATGATCAAGATGAGCAGCAGTAAAGAAGCTTGATTAAAGGTGAGGATTTCTTTGTGCTTGTTTGTTTAGATTTTGTTCTTTGGATGTCTGTTTATTAGTTTAACGCTACCCACACTGTTGTACCCACAAAGCTCTAAACTAAAAGTGCCACCTATAAATATGAATATGAATAGTTTATTTCAGTTTATATTATAATGTGCAAAGCATGACAATTTGTGTGGATATGAAATTGACAAAAACAATATCGTTTACACCAATCCATTCCTCCAGCGGGGGAGGGTGTATAGAAGCAGACACAGCACCCCTTCTCTTCTCTGCTTCTCTTCATAGTCGTAAGATTCATCTACCAACCCTTATAGAACTGGCTCAGGTTTGCCTTGCACCAGCTCTTAATTATGCTGTTATAGTTTTAGACTACCCGGGGGACTTCCTTCCTTTTACACACTGAGCTCCTCTCTCCTCTCTCTTTCCATCTTTGTGCATCCATGTCCAAAAAAAGCTTGTTACAAACCTAGCTCTGGGGAGCTTATTCCCCGGAGTCTTTATGTTTTTTTCGCCCAGCAGTTTTCCTTGGATTAGGGTGGCACCTAAATCACGGTTGCAGCTGTTGCCGTGGTCCTGCTCCACGCCCTGCTATGCCCTGCTACGCTCTGCAGTGCCCTGCTACGTCCTGCTACACCCTGCAGTGCCCTGCTACACCTTGAACTACTACAACTATTTCTAGTCATAGTTCCATTATCTTTATTGTGACTATTATTGCCACTGTTCATCACACCCTCAATTGGCACCGTCAGACAGCACCTACCAAGAGCCTGAGTCTGTCCGAGGTTTCTCCCTAAAAGGAAGTTTTTCCTCGCCACTATTGCACTAAATGCTTGCTATTGGGGGAATTATTGGAATTGTTGGGTCTTTGTAAATGATAGAGCGCGGTCTAGAACTAATATATCTGTAAAGTGTCTTGAGATAACTGTATGATTTGATACTATAAATAAAATCAAATTGAATTTCACACGATACAACACCCAATCAACAATATGATGACACCTATGATTCATGGGATCAGGAAACGTGGTGAAATGCACAGCCCTCGCTCACTGATATATGATGATCATTAACTGCAGTTTATGTTTGCTTGCAGGAATATCATCACTGGCCCCAGGCTCAATTAGCCTGCCAAATGTTAGCTCAGCTGCTAACCATTGTTGCCAGCTTTGAAATATGTTACACTAATACTAGATTCATGAACTCCTGGCAGCTTAATTTAAGTGACTAATAAAACTATATATTTTCCAACTATAAACACAACAATGAGTGGGTGTTGATTTCCAAAACATTTGGTGATAAATGTACAGTATGATTTATGCAAATCTTTGCTGCTTGTGTGTCTAATCCAAAATGGTGTAATTTACCATACACAATCTAAATGTAGCAAATATTTGAATGATTAAGTGACCTCGCCTGCTGACATGTAAAGACAACTGAGCAGACCATATCTAACCTCCTTAGAAAATAGCATATACCATCTGTAACACCATTCAATACTTCAACTACTACAAAAACCTTTTAAAGTCAACTCTGACTGAACAGTGTAATTGCTTTTAACTAGGTGCCCTTTAAGTTGTATGTCTGTATTAGCTTAAGTTAAGTGTAATGTCTTGTTTGTGTTCTAGTATGTATAGTGTATGTACAGAGATTTGTGGTGTAGTATGTAACCTTTGTCCTGTCTTTTATGTATTTTTAAACTTTTTGCCACCAGTCTTGGCCAGGAGTTACTGTAACGCAATGTGACTGTTACTGGTTAAATAAAGGTTGAAAAAATAAAAAAATAAATAACAATGATGTCGGGTATGCTGCAGTGTGACGTTTAAAGTTTAGGAGAGTAAATGTTAGGAAAGTGACACTTGTGTAGACAGAGATTGTTGATCAGCATCAAAATACACCGCATTGTGTGTGTGTGTATGTGTGTGAGAGTGATGTGTGATTTTCATACTTCTATGTGTGAGTGTTTTTAGTCATGCTTGCTCAATGTCATATACAGAAAGGGTAGAATTGAAAAGGATACAGGTTGAGAGCGGCGGTATCCAATGATGGCCACTGCCTACAGCTTCCAAATCATCAAAGTCTGCGTGTGTGTATGTCATGGTATAGATTGCCAGGTTTCTGACAAATTCTTATTGGTACATAAATCGTGCCTAGTAATCTCCTCAATTTTCGAGACAATTAAGCAGAGGAGGGAGAATGGACGGCTTGGCAACACGTGAATTTTAATTTGCCAGCACAATGAGATTGAGAGGGGGAGGTGATGGAAAAGTGAAGTGTGGGAAGTGGCTGCAGACATGTGTGTGGAACAAACTTTTTTACTTTTTCTACTCGGTTGCTCTCATTCACTGCCCTCCCATGTGGGTGTGATGAGAACAACTCACAGCCAGAGGTTTGTAATTGCAGCAAACCCGGATGCCACAGCCAGGGAGATGCCAGTTGTGGAAGCAGTATTTCAGGTACGCCTACCACCAGGAAAAATACAAAGGCTTCACATGGACTCTGTTATGATCAGTCCTCCAGACACGGACTGCTTTCCAATCAGTAAGGCTCAGGCCCGTGTCCTAAATCCTGCACACGTAGATTTTACATAGGAAAGCAAGCCAAGGAAAAAATCCCAATGTATAGGAGCAGAAATGTCAAAGGCATTGAATCACATGGAGTTTCAGGCCATGCTTGTATTTTTGAAAAACATTACCTAAATACTATCACATTCCACTAGCTAATGCAGTTTTGCATATTGGCTATCCATCATTCTGATGCATGTAAATATTACTGATTTCTGCCTGATTTACTGACTGTAAGAATACAGAGTACTTTTTAAATGTAAATATTGGTGAAGGAAATCCCATTTATAAAAGAAGAAGGAAAGGTGAAAAGGGCTGAAGCACTGATTCCGGTCTGTTTTCAGGATGCTTAATCTCCTTCTCACCAGCCAGGAGAATTACAGCTCTCCCAAAAAATATTCTGACCTCCCATTATGGTTATTTATGCTTATTTCAAAGAGTCACACAAACAGGACGGGATTGTCCTCAGATGTGTTTTGTGAAGACAGATTTAGGGGGTAGTGGCAAAGGGCTAGAGATTAGATCAATAGAAGAGCGAGGAGAGGTGGCGCCCATTTTTCACTGACTGGCACTTCCCACTGCTGTTTATTCTGGCAAGATAGATACACACACACACACACACACACACACTGTCGCACACAGAGGAAGCTGTCAAGACACATAGGCAGCGCACGCACAGGAATCTATAATCGAGTGATTCATCCTTATTCAATGTTATTCATGAGGAAACACTTCTAATGAGATTGAACATCCTACAGAGGCTCTATAAACCTCTTGTGTGTTTTTTTTCTTTAGCGAATATGTGTGTTAGGTGAGCTGCCTGCTGGGTTGGGGTCAGAATGACGTTTCTCACTGTGGATCTCTGCACATAGTGGCACAAGAGGATCTCACAGCATGCCACCATATACTGTAATTAATATATTGTTTATTACTTAAACGTCCCATATTATGCTCATTTCAGGTTCATACTTCTATTTTGGGCTTCTACCATAACATGTTTACATGCTTTAATGTTCAAAAAACACAATTTTTCTCATAATGTCTGTTGTATTCCAGCCTGGCTCCGCCCACCTTCGTACTTCCGCTAAATTTTAATTTCCCATCAGTACGCTGTCTGGGTTCGTGGTATAATCTTTGGTTTTCTCTGGCCAAAAATTTGGCAGTCCAATCAGCGAACAGATGGAGTGGCTGAGAATGATGACGTTAGGACGTGCACAAGAAAGATGCGAGCAAAGCCAATCGGTCCGTTGTGGCAACGCTGCTGAAGATCCAGAAGTTAAAGCCCGAGCAAGAACAATCTTTGTTGAGTTTTGTTTGATACCAACATTCATCTGATTCCCATTGATATAGTGCAGGGAATAGTGGAAATTTTAATAAATTATTAAAAAAATGACATAAATCACTGAAAAAATGCCCAACTGTTGTGCGTTTGGCTGCAATGAAAGATAGGGAAGCAGCAAAAGATTTCACAAGTACCCCCGTTGAAGCAAAAAAGCAAAAAGTATGGGAGCTGTTCATTATTGTGTGAGGTAAATGTCAATATCTCTCTTCGATATGATAACAAATTATATAGGACAAATATAGTAATACCATTGTTAATGTGTACATTGCTGTCAAAAAAGTTCTAACACTGCTTTAGAAATGAATGAAGTTTGAAGTTAGCCTTATACTAGCGTTAGCTTTTTTGCTAGCACTCCATGTACCTAAATGTTTGTGATCTTGCCACAGTCATAGCTATGGCTTTTGGTCTTGACCGAGTCCAGGTGTCTTTATTATCTTCATAATAATATTGGAGGGAAAGTGAAACACAGCTTGGACGGGGATGTTGTTCGGCATTCACAAGTTTAGACAACTATGGCAATGTTTGCTAACGTTAGCGCAACAGCGTTAGCCTAGCCTGCTAGGTAGCTAAATATTACGACTGCCTTCAGAGTTTCCTATATCTGCGTCCACGTTGTCAACATAAGACCTGTGGCGTTAGTTCTCCTTTTGTACCATGATTTTATTCAATGAAATATTGAGCTTCGCTCTTCTGAGATGGGTGGGTTTGTGTTACGTTACACACAAAGCTAGCTATAGTTAGCCTGCATGCAAGCGGACATTAGAAAGGTAAACACTGCTAAGAGACTTATTAGGCAACGTGGCCACTCACTACATGGGCATTTTTTACGATATAGAAGGTAAATATACACTGGAATATTTCCGTAAGGGCTTTTTAGATATTGACAAACGTTGATAATAACATGTATATGTCTGTTTATGGTGAAAATAAGCGATTTATTTCAAGATAGCATGTCCGCCCCATAGGGTTACACTGTAGAGTCATCTGACGTTGGTATCCAATATGGCGCCCATGATTTGAGTTGGCCACACTTTCTAAATATAGGGCACTAGTGACCAGTGTTTTTAAGATCATTTTTTGGGGCTTTTCCCTTTATTAGACAGTGACAGTGGATAGACAGAAAAGGGGGAGAGAGATGGGGGATGACACGCAGCAAAGGGCCGCAGGTTGGATTCAAACCCGGGCCGCTGCAAAGGACTCAGCCTACATGGGGCGCATGCTCTTACTGGGTGAGTAGAGGCCGCCCCCACTAGGGCTGGGCGATATGGTTGAAAACTGTATCACGATATAAGTTTTTCATATCGATAATTATTGATATTTTTTATTACCTATTTAAAATAAGGACCAGGAGAAAAATATATTAAATTTAAACATTTTTATTTTAAACTTAACCCTGCTCTGATTATAATCCCCTCAGTTGTAAAAGCAGAAATGTCAACACAACCATGGAAAACACATAATTCAAATGTAAACAGGTCTAAAATCACAATGAACACTTAACAATTATCTCTTAACATTAAGGTGCAAAATTAAAGAATAAGTAAGAAGTGCTTAATAAAGTGTCATAAAATAGTGCAAAGTGTTAGCTAAATATAAGAAACCTGAGAAGGAACTATTTTCTGCAGGTTTAGTGCTAGGTTGGTAACCTGGCTTCTGGACAGTGCTCAGCATGTCTGCCTCCGTTATTTCTTTGTAGCGTTTAGTAAGGCGCTGATGCAGAGTACCTCTCCATGGTGGTCTGCTGCTTGTGCCGTGTTGCAGCTGCAGATGTTGTTGGACGTTGATGGCGAATACGGCTGTGCTCGAAAGTGTGAGCGCGGCTAAAGTGGTAAAACAAGTTTATGCTAGTACCAGTGTTGGTCTGATGACATTGGTCTGACTACGGTCAGACTTATAAAATCCCCAAAACTGCGATACTGACTTTTCCTGTTTTATCAACGATTTCCTCGCTCGCTGCGGCACTCACTTTCCACTCCATGCCGGTTCTGTTATTGAAGAACACGAGACAGCGATGTGGCGCAACCAAACTTGATACTGTTACATGATTGGCTGTTAGAGTGTCACTCCCCACGTTGCTAGGTTGCCAGAGAGTGAGGGCCTTTGTTCATGCAACCAAACTTGATTCACAACCTCTGGTTTCTTCTGATGAAGAAAAACAAGTTATCAAACGTTTTATCGACCGCATTTTCTATTGATATTGATTATGTTTCTATCGCGATACATAACGTTATCGTTTTATCGCCCAGCCCTAGCCCCCACAATCCTTTTTCTAATCTTAACTAAACGACCAAAAGAGCATAACCTCACGGTGCCCTGTATGTGGCTCACAGTAACCTTTTCTTGGCTAAATTTATCTGTAAAGGCCGCTAAAACTTACGGTCATGTGACTGGACGTCATGTGACTGGACGTCATGCGACTGGACGTCATGTGACCGGACGTCATGTGACCGGACGTCATGTGACCGGCCAGGGGTTGCCGTAATTTCGTAGGATATCATACAATTGTTGTGCACACAGTTTTGTACGATATTAGACGAACCCTTTCATGACAATGCTTTGAGTCTTTACAGAAGTCCTGACGGCTCGTTTAAAGTCACTGTTTCTGAATATGGGATGTGTGCATTTCTCTGTGGATTGAGCATTTTGACACTTTCAGAGTATATAGCACCTGCTTTATAATCAAAGAAGAAATTGAAATCTTACTTTTTACAATATGGGAACCTTGAGGAAGTCTTGTTTAGGTGTGGATAAGTGTGTGGCATTATGTAATTGGCTTCATTATGACAGAAGCATCTGATTTCATACATATCAGGCTACAAAACTATTTGATGTTGATGTCAGTTTACATATTTTTAAGCATTTCTAACAAAAAAATAATCTGAAGCTCGAAGTGAAGCTTGGCCCTTGCACGATACAGCTCAAGCACCTACTACTGCCCCCTCACTGCCACACAATAAAAGGCTAAGCAACATGTAATACTATAATATTATATTACCAAAAGTTATACCAAACCACAGTGAAATTTAGTTTTATTTACTTTTTAGGTAAATGATGTCAGTACTGTACATCTGCTTTAAAGTGCACAATACCAGAGACTCAGCAGCAAGAGCGCATGACTCATCTGTGCTGATTATCTCTTTTATAGTACAGCCTCTTTGGCTCATTTGAACTGGGATGCCAGTATTTCTGGAGGGCACAGGATGTTTGGTGACTGTTTTTTGTGTTATCATATTGTGAATAACGGTGCAGTTTTATTGGAGGTTTGTGTCACCAGTGTAGCATCTGCTTGACGTTGTGCATGCTTAATGTATTTTTTGGATATAAAAAGATCCCAGTGGGCATGGGAGAAGGTGAATCACTGTTTAAGGAATGTGGTGAAACGAATCGGACCAATGTGGAGGAGAAACTGAGAGAAGGGGGCGGGGGGGTGATAACACAATACTGATGAAAGCGGAAGGCTTTCATTTCATTTTGAGCTCCCATGTCAGAATGAATTTAGAAAATGACATTAGGGGGCAGCTTGGATATGAACAATTTGTCTGTGCTCAGACATTGTTAGCAGTGTGTGAGGGATACATTTATTCTCTCTGATGAATGCTTAATGCAAAATCAACTGCAGTACCTGCAGCAGAGAGGAGGATTTGTCCCTCTTATCTGAACATAGAGTACCCACAAACACTTGCATGAGTGTAATCGAAGAGGCGCAGTATGCAATAATAATAATAATAATAATAATAATAATAATAATAATAATAATAATAATAATGAGATAATAATGATTAATTAATGATGATTAATAATAATCAAATGGAAAAATAGTTATACTCATTAAAGAAAAGGATAAACAAATATGGAAACCATATTAAAAAGTGCCACATGCAACATGTTTTACTGCCACTCTTAAAAATCCAGGGATACTTTTTTATCGCATTATGTGTTGGGATGAATGCACGCCAGTCTATTATGCCTTACTTGTGTTTCTAGTCAAATGATGTGTGGCCTCTGACACAAAAGAATTAATATTGGGAGACATAATAATATATATGTATTTACACCTGCTGAAAAGGAAGTATTTCTAATAAGTTTATCACACAGTACTGTTTTCTGAGCTCTTTGCATACCACGAAAATGTGTATGCAAATATGGCGGGCTGCTAAAAAGAAAGAACTTGGCTTCCATGCCAACAAGTGTTGTATGTAGAATTAGAACACACACACACACACACACACACACACACACACACACACACACACACACACACACACACACACACACACACACACACACACACACACACACACACACACACACACACACACACACACACACACACACACACCTTAAGACGCCCAGACAACCCTCAATTGTGCGTAAAGCATTCGTTGATGCCTCGGAGCCAGGCCTGAATCTTCTAGTAGAATTAAGTCTATTTTAAGTCTAATTATTTGTGAGGGATTGCAATTTTGTCCAATTCCCACAATATTTAGGAAAAATTTGAGAATGACAAATGCCACACTTTCATGGGAGTACACATTGTACAACAGGGATGTGGGATAAAAGGTAGTTTAAATTTGTATCATATCCCTCCAAATGAGGTCTCTTGATTTTTTTGTTTAATTGTATGAGCTTTAAAGTTTGAAAAAACTGTTTCCAGTACATGTTTAATGTATCAAAACCAGTTAAAATGCATTGGCATTTTACACAAAAAAACATAGATCAAGCACAGTGACCTTAATCTCAACACTTTTCCCATGTTTCCCATGTTCTCTACTATTTTAATTACTGAGCTCTCTCAGGAATAACCGATTCAACTCATAGTGATTCTGTATCCTTAGTATTGTACAGTAAATCATGTTTTTTTTCAATCAGGGACGCAACAAATATTGTCTTACGTGTGGCATTTTAGTCTTTGGAATTGAAAAAAGGCTTGAGGCTTTATCAAAACATTATTTGATCAGGGCTGAATACATTTGTTACAAAGTATCATGGGATTACATGGAATTCTCAGGTTATAAGCAACTCAATCAGAGCTGATCTGGCAATATGGGAATTATCCTGCACTTGATAACTGACTTTTTTAAAGACCCCAGGTAAAATAAATGACCGTCAAATGCCTTTTTTTTAATTTAAAGTTACTTGCCACCTGACACACATTTATTGTGTGACTCTTCTAAAATAAAGCTTCCAATGTGCATTATCACACACAGAAACCACAATAAGACGAAATGCTTCTTTTATAACCTCGTTCATTGGCTTTTATCCCAGCTGGCCAATGTCTTCCTTACTTCCCACAACCACTACTAACATAGGGCCTCCACCATACAGGGTGCATCTGTGATTGACAGCTCACATGACTAATAGATTCAACCCCTTCCCAGTTAGATGCATAGTAACTAACATTTGTGAATAATTACTGCATAAGATTACAATAACTAGCAGTATTGCTGCTTAATTCTACTCAGTAGGCTATGATTTGTTTTTTTCCTCCCTCTCCTTGACTTGTAGTAGAAAGAGCGGTGTGAGAAAAGTATGGGGTGTTTGAAAGTCCAATGCTCTTTGTTGGAATTTCTTTTTTTTTGGACATCTCTGCAGTCAGGTCAGGGATCAGGTTCACAAACAGATCCTGCTCAAGGACAATTCAGCAGGATTGATGTTTGGCAGCATAGAGGTTTGAAACAAGATTTTCTGGTTAAAACAAAAGACTAGCTATGCCCGATAACTATCCCATGCTCCTTCACTTGTATTTTCCTCAATAAATTCAGTTTCAATTGCCAATATTACAGAGGGTAATAAATCATTTAGATAGATAGTTTAGAGATCAAAGGCGACAGAGGGAATGGATGCTGTTGCGATCCTAAATTGGTCATGGACAACAGAGAAATGATTTGTGAAAAAAATATCAAATGACATGAGGTGCTTGGAAAGGTTGTTTTACTTCATGACAGTGGTGTTCTATGTGGGAGAGGACTCAGATGAGGATATGATTCTGAGGGAGAGGCGGACGGTAGTTGTGTTTTTTCTGAAGAGCTGTCAAACAGCCATCACTCTAAATGGGATTCAACCTCTTCGTGTAACTGTCACTGTGGCAGCTGAGCAGGGAATGACCCCACTTGGCCTCGGCTGTTGATTTTATTTTATTTCTTTAAGTTAACAATCCTGCTGTCATAGAATTCATATCTGCTGCTTCCAGTTGAATAATCAAGTCAGTTTTGTAGTCTAAGTTCAGCTCATGAATGTGATTAGATAGTCTGGAATCGTCTTTTGGATTTTATTTTTATCAAAACCTCTTTGCTATTTTGCTAGTAAAATAGATATTATCTCAAGCCTTTTAGGCAGTTTCGGCACATCTTTTATAGACTGATGCATATTGAGCTTTGGAACAAGAACATTTGTTCTCTCTTGCACACATTAAGAGTTGAATTTTTGAATAAGTCGAAATAATGTTCACATAAGATTTAATGAAGAACAAATAACAAAAACAAAACCAGAGGCAATTAATGAGAAGAAAAAAACATCCTGAGCCCTTTTGCTTGAAGGAGTTAAGTTAATATTTCTGAAGCCCTTCAACCAGCTGGCTCTTATGAATCAATGTATGAAAGAGTATCCTTTGACCCCACCACCCACAAGAGGAGGGACAAAGAGAAATGCTCAGGCAGAGAGAGAAATAACAATGGGACAGCAATGCAAACAATGTTGATTCATCTAAAACTGCTTTTGGTGAGAATTCTATGAAAAATATAGCTTTCATATCTGTCTGAATCACAATTGCTGGCTTGAACACAGAGAAATGTCCCACATCTGACCGATTCATAGTAATGGCTGTAATTATAATCCATATGGATCGTCATTCGTGCATAAGAAGTAATGACTGGAAATTTAAAGATACTCAGCTAAAACTGAAGTTTTTACAGTACAAATACATTAAACCCAGCAAGTTATAAAACACTTCTCCAGATCTAATACATTAGCAAAATTGTTGTCCAGTAAAAGTTGGACTTACCAAAGATACCTTAAAGTCTGCACATTTCTTTTCTTTTATTGTCTCTTTCCTTGACCTAGAGGTAGTTTTACACTATGGAAGTGTGCAGTTGTGTCTGTATGATGTATAAGGAAGGAAGGAGCCATTGAGTGTGGCAGAGGGATGACAGCATATCATCAATATGTTCTGATGGGGTTGTAGGGGTTTAGGTTAGGTTGGTAAAGGGTAGGACGTGCACAGTAACACATTTAAGACCAAACAATGAAAGGACACAGCAAAAAAAAAGGAGCAGGTGTACATATGGTGAGGGCAAAGAAATGCAAACACTCAGCAGAAACACTTCATCTTCCTCTCTATTAATTGAATCATCTTGTACTGACAGGTCAAAAAGAAAAACTAAACAGCAGTGGTTTGGTAAGGGCATGTTTCAGCAGCTCACTCTTTTTTTTACTCTGTCTCTGCAGGGGCATCAGTTCATTAAATTCTGAAAGTGAAGTCCTTGCATCAAAAATCCTCTAGGGTCATATCCACTTTTCATATCAAAAAGATGCAGGTCCTGGAGCAGCTGATTCAAAGTTCATGCAGGGCAACAGACGGAGGAACAGTGTGCCATCCAGCAGCCATTTTTGGGCTAAATAAATTCCTCTCAGTCTGAATAATAAGATGGCGGCTTGTTGTTCCTGGCAATGCAAACTAAATTCAACGCATATAAGTATCATTTACCCAAACTGAAACTTTACTATTGCTTTTACCATGTGCTATAAATAAAACTTCCACATTGAGTTCCCAGGTTCACAAAATACTATCATTAGGTCTATGTGATAAATTAAGAGATATAGGTTACAAAGCATCTGCTTAGGTAACGCCAGACCTGAATCTTCCACTGATGTGATTTTAATTTCAGATAACACTTGATTTTTGCTATCTATTATAATGATAAAACACTACACAGCTTGGACTCAGTTGGGCAATAAGGTTCAGAGGGTTAACTCAATAAAAATCTGGTATTTCTCTGCCTCTTTCTTTTGGTGTACCTTTCCTATCTTAATTAGTACTGCAATATTTCCACTGAATTGCTATTTGGACTCCAGTCACGCCATCTGTCTGTGTGCTCGTCTCTGTCTCATAGATACAAGTTATGGGCCACATTACACAGTGTTGCACACTTAGTCATCACTGACTCACATAGAACCTGGCTAACAGACGGTAGGGACTGCCAATTCCTGCGGGAAACACATAAACACACTGAAGGGTCGAATGCGTGTTAACAATACAAACACATACAATCAATCAGTGTTGCTAAGTTTATATCCTGATAGTACTGTATTGTAGAGAAAAAACCCCAGAGAGAGACAGGTAAGGGGAGAGAAAACTAAAGCCAGTAACACAGAAAGGTGTTACTTTGTGTGTATGTGTGACCCAGATTGCGTGATTCAGCCTTGCTTCCTGTCAGTTTAGAACTATAGAGTCACTACTGCCACCCTGCCAGCATGTCCGTACGCCAGGCCCCCACAGGCACCTTTGGGTTCAGGTGGCAGATTCACAACACACGCCAACAACATGACCTTGTCCTGGAAGGGCCCATTCAAGCCCAGTGATAGGGGCAACAGAGGCCAATGGGGTGAGTAGCAGTGGAGGAAGAATGAGACACCAGATGGATATGTTAATGTACTTGGCATCGTGTAATTTGCTGCTATGCCTCTCCGCCTTGCTCTCTCTCTTTTTCCGTCTGACTCTGTCTCTCTTGCTCTCTTTGCCAATGAGTACACACAGCAGAACAATGTCATACTTAAAATGCCATGATGGAATATATGACTGGTCAGCCTCTATCAGCAGCCAAAGAGCTGCAGCCAGCCGGTTTCTGGCACAGACCCGCTTCATTTGTGTCCCCTTCAATTACAGAAGCATGTAATTTGCACAAACAGTCAATCACAACAGAGGGAGCGAAGCTTGCTAATTAAACCAGGGATTCAACTAAGTAGCTGCTGAAGTGGTTATACAATAGTATGCTAAATACTGTAATACTAATTTCAGGTGGATAGTTTTGCAGTTCACAGAGCCAGAAGGTGATTTTTGAAACATCATAGGAATTGACTGACAATGCTTAAAGTCTTTTAAACAATAATTGTATTGTGTTGTAGGCATATATGTGTATAGTATAGCGTGTGTATTTAGAGACCTTGGGCCCTATTTTAATGATCTGAAATGCAAGTATCAAACGTGAAACGCAAGTAGCTTTGTGGGCAGATCTCGGGCGCTGTTGCTATTATAACGGCGGGATAAATGACTCTTGCACGCGATGCAAATCTAAAATGGGTTGGTCTGAAGTAAACAGGTGTGGTTTGGGCGTAACAATAAACCAATCAGAGCATAATCTCACATTCCCTTTAAGAACAGGCGCGCTTGTTCCATAGTGGATTGCTATTATGACGGCGGATTTGCCTGGCGCATGCCAGCAGGAGCTGCCCGGGATGACTGGGTGGCGATGTTGCTGCGGCCTCTTGGGCGCATCTCCACAGTATGGAGAGGATTGCTGCAGCCATGGAGCGTGGGCCTCCAAACGCACCACTTGCTCCTGTTGTGCCCCTTCCTCCTCCCCCCCACTCCATCTCCGTCCACCCGCTCCACTAGGAGCGGGTTACTCCCGGACCAGATCCCGCCGGAGTGTCCAATCCTTAAATCCTCTAATATTTCCTCATTTATGTTATCAACACATCCATGATTCATGGAAATGTTGTGTAAAACACAACAAGCCACAAAGAATGCTGCGACTTTTTGAGGACTGTACTGTAAAGTGCCTCCTGATCTATCCAAACACCTGAAGCGCATTTTCAGTAATATTTTTCTTTGTAATTATGTATGGTTTGCAAAAATGGGAACTGCTGCGTCCATGTAGATGAGAGAAGCTAAGTGTATGCGCGTTGTGCACACGCTACATTATGGCTAAGCATGCGCCCCTTGTCAATGTCTAATAAATTGCATTAATATCCTACACAATATTATATTTATGTGTTAACAAGACGTTGTGGTTCTACGGTGCCACCATGTGGTCTGTTCGGCCTTTATTTTGAAAAGCGCCGTGTTCTTCTTCTTCTGATGTTTTGTGATGCTAAACTTCCTGCTACTCTCTTGTCACAATCTGGTGCTCACGCATCGTTAGAGAACAGTCAAAACTTGTAAACCTATTAATTATTTATCGTGTTCATACATTTGAATCTTGTAAAAAAAAAGTTTACATTGTGATTTACTTCATTACTTTTGTATTGTTCGTACCTGTTATCTCTAAGAGCTCCGAACTGTGAGGGTGTGTCGAGGCATGCTAGCTGGTGGAAGAAACTCTTTTGATTAGCGCCCTTGGAGAGCGGAATGAGGTATGAAGGAAATGTGTGGAGTTTGTATCATTATCAGAAAGGATTTTGGAAAAGAGAATGTCATTACTTAATTTGTTTATGCGTTAATTGCACGTCCTCAAGATAAGAGCAATATATTCTGTATTTCATTCAAAGGAAGCATGTGATATTTTATTTGTCATAAAAGCTTAAAAACATATTTCATTTCATATTGGCTATTAGTTAAAATGTTAAAATTGGGTGTAAACATTATTAATATGTGAACATGATTTATGTGCAAATTATTTGTGAAACTACATAGAAGCATTATATATTTCTTCTGTTTTATTCTGTAGTTTTCAAGGTGTTCATGGTGCTTATGATGCATGGTGCTCGTTGAGAGGAAGAAATAAATCGACACCCGTTTGAAACTCTCTGCGTCTTGATCAATAAAGCCAAGGGGCAGCTACACTCCTAAAATAGCATCTGAATAACGCGCCACTGACTTTAGACTTAGAATTTTTTTCTGAAACTGCAAAATAGCACCAGATAACGTTTGCGCCTGAACACGCCTACTCTTTTCGCTGAACCGCCCCCGGGGGCGCAAATACAATCGCTAATTTACCGACGTGCGTCTGTGGAGAGAAAAGTCCTCTGTGCGTCGGGTGCAAAATAGGAATGATACATGCGTCGGTGTACAAAGGCAATTGCGTTGAGTGCAAGATAGGGCCCAATATGTCAGAGATGAAACAAAGCAATTTGCAAATATTTTTTTCCCCCTGATGTGCACATTATACCACAGGCATCAATAAAACACTGACTCCATTCTTGGTTTTGCAAGGTGTTAAAACCTCTTTTGAAAATGATTTTGTTAATACATTTTTGACACGCTATTAATTTAATGTTTGGGCATATGTAATTATTTGTGTGCATGGAACAGGAAATTAGTTAAAACAAGTGGGCAAAGTGTATCTTATTTGCATGTAAATAAGGCATGCATTTATTTGATTCATGTAACACAATTTGGTCATTTGCTTTTGCTTGTGCCTGTATATTTTTATGTGCTAAAAACACTTTTATGCAATGAGACCAAAGTAGTGTTAATTTTGTCACCTATTTTTTATTTAGCCTTTTGTAAGTTTTAGTCATATTTAGTCATTCAGATATCTTTTTTTGTTAGTCAAGTTTTAGTCGACTAAAATTCTCATAATTTTAGTCTAGTTGTAGTCAAAACAGAACTCAATATATCTTTTAGTCAAAACATTTTAGTCAAATTAAATTTCTAAGATTATTTCTGATAACCATTTCAGTCAAACACCCGAACCCCTCAAAAGCAATAATAACTGCAATGAAAGATATTCAAATTGGTAAGCAAAAGAATGGTATCAGACCTCTCAAAGAGAGAAGCTGTTTTGTATGCAATCAGCCGTGGTTTTGACCAACAGGAAATGTGTTTAGAGATTTCCCACTTCTCTCCTTTCTTTTCTCTTCTGCCCTGTGGACTGTGGGCTAACATCATAATCTTTATTTATTTCTAAAATTTTATTTCAACTATGCCATACATCTTTTAAAAGGTGAAACACTCCCACTGTCCCAACTTCCTTAATAACTTTTGTGATTTACAAAATATTTTTAACTGAAGCAGAGCACTAAACTGAGGTCTGACTGAGGTCATATATGACTCTTAAGTAGATTTATGTGTCTGTGTCTGGCATAGGAATTGACTAAAAGATCACTGTCAGGATTATACCACAGCAGCATCAGCTCAATGTCTCGTACATCATCAAGCTTTGTTGAGCGGTATACTGCAATCTGAAATGTGTAGGTGAAAACCCAAGCAACCCGTGCTGACCTATTACGGTTTTTGCAGGCTCTGCAAGGTGTTTCTGCAGCTGCTGTGACCGCTACTCTTTGTTAATACACAATGGAGAGAACTAGCAAGCTGTGCTAAACAGATGATCACCAAACTAACAAATATGTGTGCTTTTTAGATTCAACACCACAGATGTAAGACAGTAAGGATAAAGGTTTGTTGCCTTTTGCACCTGCTTTAAAGTAAAATCATTACAACAAATCTAAAATGACCTGTTAGCTTTTTACTAAGGCAGTGGAGGCACCACAAATGAACACAATGTCAATTATATGTCATAGGTGAGGATTAGACCATGTTACGTAGACTTAAGTTTGAATAGTTTGAACCAATCAAGTGTTCTCATTTTCGATGTCTCGATTAAAATGAGATATCACAGAGAGGGTTGTTAAATTACATCACTACAAACATTAGATTATCTATTGTACTTTATATGAGATCACTGTTGACATATGAGCATTGTGTTACTGTGCATTTACTCAGTACACAGTACAGTTTACCATATATATAGTTGAACTGAATGTAAATGGGTTTCTATATGAGCTGGGAAGCACATATGACCCTTTGAAACTATTTCAAAGCTTATTGCATTATCTCTTAAATGCATGGTTGTCAATCAAAACCTAAGTGTACTGTATTCGTCTTCGTTCATGAAGACTTGACATTTCTGGAGAGAAAAGGTGTTTTGCCAGCAGCTGTGTGATGCGCCATTCTTTCCGTCCTTAATCACATTGGTACAGCTTGTGCGTCTGGCATACGACAAACAAGGTTATGAGTCACTCAGTGACTAAGGTCGATGACTGTGAGAGCTATTTAGAGTATACGTTTACAGCGTTTCCTTTAGGATTTTATTTAGCAGTGGGGGCAGGTCTGTCCGAACAACCCCATCCGGAGTTAAACTGGACGGACCCAATAACCTCTGAATTGGTCTACTTGTTAAATTGCACTGTGCATTATGTCGGCAAGATCATTTAAAACGCAACCACAACTACATTTTCTGTACAGCCCTATTTCTGATACCATGGTGGCAGAAATGTTGCCATGGTGGGCCGCCACTACAAAATCAACATAGAAAAAACACTGCGTTTATTCTAATTTCTTCACCTTACAGAGAAGGGGGAGTCTCCCTATCTAGCGAGCCATCTGTCTGCTTGTGTCTGAGTTAAGGCAGCCAAGTCTGTTTGTGCTTTCCCGTGAGGAAGTGTGTGGAAATTGCCTCAGGTTGTTTGCATAGGGGAGGGTGTGTTGAAACACACTGCTGAGACATCTCTCGAGTAAACATCAACTGTGCTCGATTTGATCTCCAATGTTGCCCACAGGATGGGCCTTTCTTTTTTTTTTAATAAAAGTGTACACATGGTACACTTTTATTAAAAAAAAAAGTACTGCCTGGTAGTTCGGATGTAAATGCTTAGTACCAGCAATGGACTGGCAAAACACACTAAAGCACAGAGTAAAACAGGTTACTGCCTTTTTAGGCTAGACATCTGGCTGAAGAAAATCCTCCTGTGTAAATATGCAGTGTACAGCATTGAGAACGGTATCAAACTGAACCAAGTTTTGAATAGAAAAGGCACAAATTATTGATTTTCTAAAAATAACAGATTTGGTAGCAGATTGTTGTTAATCTGGGGTACCAGAATGTGTGTCAGCACAGATCTTTACACCAATCTGCCTGTATGTTCGTATGAAAAGTCAATGTGCTCCTTGGAATGAAGGATTAAAGAATGCTTTATAAAAGAGGCTGAGTTAATCTTCCTTTGAGTACAAATATTTTTCTTCAGGCTTTTTTGTTAAACTTGTGAGCACAAAAGTGAGCCTTGTCTTTCTTTTATTTTTTTGGTCAATATATTGATAGCTGTTTGATCAATTAAAGCCACAAACTGGAGGCCATAATCTATTTTCTTTTTAAATTACCATACAAGACAGTACTTCCCTTAGCTTTCCTTCTTTCTCCATCCATCCATCCATCTTCGTCCGCTTATCCGGTGTCGGGTCGCGGGGGTAGCAGCTCCAGCAGGGGACCCCAAACTTCCCTTTCCCGAGCAACATTAACCAGCTCCGACTGGGGGATCCCGAGGCGTTCCCAGGCCAGGTTGGAGATATAATCCCTCCACCTAGTCCTGGGTCTTCCCCGAGGCCTCCTCCCAGCTGGACGTGCCTGGAACACCTCCCTAGGGAGGCGCCCAGGGGGCATCCTTACCAGATGCCCGAACCACCTCAACTGGCTCCTTTCGGCGCAAAGAGCAGCGGCTCTCTCCGAGCTCCTCACGGATGACTGAGCTTCTCACCCTATCTCTAAGGGAGACGCCAGCCACCCTCCTGAGGAAACCCATTTCAGCCGCTTGTACCCTGGATCTCGTTCTTTCGGTCATGACCCAGCCTTCATGACCATAGGTGAGGGTAGGAACGAAAACTGACCCGGTAGATCGAGAGCTTTGCCTTCTGGCTAAGCTCTCTTTTCGTCTAACAGTGCGATAGATTGAATGCAATACCGCACCCGCTGCGCCCGATTCTCCGACCAATCTCCGCTCCATTGTCCCCTCACTCGCGAACACAACCCCAAGGTACTTGAACTCCTTCACTTGGGGTAAGGACTCATTCCCTACCTGGAGAAGGCATTCCATCGGTTTCCTGCTGAGAACCATGGCCTCAGATTTAGAGGTGCTGATCCTCATCCCAACCGCTTCACACTCGGTTGCGAACCGATCCAGTGAGTGCTGAAGGTCGCAGGCCGATGATGCCATCAGGACCACATCATCTGCAAAGAGCAGCGATGAGATCCCCAGCCCACCAAACTGCAACCCCTCCCCACCCCGACTACGCCTCGATATCCTGTCCATAAATACTACAAACAGGATTGGTGATTTTGCTAGTTTACAGCCCAATTGGTCAGATCGGGGTATCTAGTGAAGTGGCCTGCGAGCCCCGACAGCACTGAGTCAGCTTCTGTCAGAAGAGAAAACAGCATGCAACAAGGCTTGCAACTTCCCACCAATCAATACACGGAATAATTGCCACTTAGACCATTATACCATCCTCTTTCGGGTCTGGAGTAATGAACTGTAATAGAGAAATGATAATAATGATGATAGTGATAATTAGTGGGATAATAACAGGGCAATCACAGGGTGCTGTAACGGGAGACATTAGCTGTGATCTATGATTGATCTGTTGCGAGGCTGGCAGCTTTGCAATCGAACCGGAGTTCCAGGGAACGGGGTGATGCAGACAGTGTGTATCCAAATGTGTTGGTGGATTTAATTCATATACAAATAAAGACCAATATTGTTTTTTTTTTTTTTTTTTTTTTTTAACTATCCACCTTGAATTCTAATCACATCCAGTCTCCATGTATGCTTTTATTGAAGGGCCAGTTCATCCAAATTGCAGATGTTGGGAATTGGTAAGGATACAGATTCAGTTATTGGCTATTTATCAAAGATATTTTATCAATATGAATAAAGTTATGAATATGTGTATTCATAACTTTACCAAATTGACAAACAATCAAAGCCGGGCAGCACCCTGGAATCAGGGACCAATAACTGAACTGTGAAAACAGCCTCATAGGTGGTGTTCCCTTTAAAATACAGATCTTAATTAATTTGATTAATTTATCTCATATTTATAAAGTGAACGGGAAGGGTGAAATTCAAGCACTGACCTGTTCAACCAGCTGTTACTACAACATATATACAAATAATCACAAAAAACTGCTCTTTAAAGTATAATAGAATTTATTTAACTTCCAAACTATTAATTGTCAATCAATAATTCTTCAATCCATAAACCTATTTACTTGTTACAACTACAACACAAGCAAAACAAGTGTGTGTGTGTGTGTGTGTGTGTGTGTGTGAGTGTGTGAGACTGTGACTGAGAGTAAGAGGGGGAGGTGACGAAATCACGTTGGTAGCTAAGCCACGCGAGGTCAAGATGGCGAATGAAACACTGCGAGATGTGAGGCTCTTTGTAGTTTTTAGCGCAATGCGCAAAACAGGCTACTTAACCCCAATATGGCGTGAAGTGAAGCTTGGTCGCAGCACCACGTGACTATGGGGTTAGCTGATCTGTGTATGTGTTGCGTGTTTGTTAGGTTTGTGTGTAAAAGAGGAAAGCAAAACACACTTCAGAGAAAGACACTTAGAATCTTGATTTTCGATAATAACCAATCCTCTCGTTCACTCGGGACCCTGACCCAACTTGACGTTATGGCAGGGTTCCGAGAAGTTGCCTTATGAGGGGAAATGTTTATTCCTCAGCTTCTGGTGGGCGAACAGCTGACTTCTGGCGGCGATAATAAACCAATCTCTTTGTCTACACAGCGCCACGAGGAACTGTCTCGTTACGTCGCGGTGCTGTGGTTCAACTGACGAACGGAAGATTTATTATCTCGCTGGTACAGAAACTAAACTTCTTCGCGGCGGGAGAATAGCAGCGTAGCAATTACAGTTTCAAAAAGCTACAGTATCAAATACAACATCAACAGGTACCGTGATCCAGTACGTTCACAGCGATAAATTGGACTTGGTGGTCCCAGTCAGATTAATAGTCAGACGTGCAACAGTTGCACTTATTAATCAATCACGTTCAATGTCGTAACAAGTTGCAGCAATAGCGCTTACGTGACATTAATAACATACCTATATTTCTCTGCCCAGAAACTTAAGCATCCTTACTGATGTATGTATGTGTTCTTCGTTTGTTTGGTCCATAGATGCCTCCTTGGTAAACAGAACGGGTCCGCCTTGTTTCTCTCCACATGCAGTGAAGTGAAGTTACGTCGACTTGAGAAGAAAACGTTGTTTCCTCATCTGCAGAGACTGAAACACTGATGCATGTTTTCACAGGATCCAGGGTGTTGCCACAACACCGAAAATAGTCCACTTGTCCGGAAAAGGAAACTGCGTGCAAACCTGTAGCCGATTTTGCGTGCAGTGGAACGACGGAGGAGATCACCCTGTAGCCGCTCGTGAATGCAGTGGATGACAATGAGAAAATGGGTGACTTTTATACTTCAGGCCACATGGTCGGAGCCCCCTGTTGTGTTCAGGGACCCCAGCCAATCGAACATGTGTTTTTAGACCTCCGGCCATTTTGAAACATCTTTCCTCATGGAGGCGATATGTAGGTGTGATTTTTAGGCTTTAGAAGTTACATGGAGGCCGCATCTCTTTGATAAAATGTTTGAGATTTCTGCCTCAACATAATGAAGGAGAATTAGTTTGGGTTGGTCAAAGCATTCCAAACTTCAACAGCTAGCCACAGAACATGAACAAGTTTTCATATGGAGTTTTTCTTCTGTAGAAAATTCCATATAAAAGTGTTCACAGTATAGTTTGCAAATCATGCAGAGTATGAGAGACAATGACAGGGAATTTCAATGCCATGCATTGAGTGTCGCAAGTAAAACTCAAATTCAACTTCACTGTATTGGGGTTGAGACAGAAGAGAGGTACAATTGATATCAAAAACCAAGACAAATAAAACCAAAACTATCTGCATGGCTGAATACAAACATGTACAGCAATAACATAGCACTATTAATTTGCCTCTCATTCACTTATTCATTCTCTCACACACACACACACACACACACACACACACACACACACACACACACACACACACACACACACACACACACACACACACACAGGCCCCAGATCTTTGGAAAAAAAATAAACAAATCTAACCCAGCCTACATGGTGAAAAGAAGGTTAAATAAATAAAAATAGAACTGCTTTGTCCATTCCTGAAGTTTCTGACTGTATTTCCTTTCCCCTACTTCTCTTTCTCCTCCCAGACAGTGTTTACTCATTTGGAGTTTGCTTTGTCTCCTATACTTCCAGTGGATAATTCATACAGTTTCTGTCATCAATGAGAATACAGTATGTGCACGTGTACGTAATTTATGGTCTGTATTGGAACTACCTGCAAATGTGGACCCTTGTCTGCGTGCACACGGATACTTTTCATTGTGTGAGTGTGTGTGTGTGTGTCTGACTGTAGGTGATTGTTTGGTAAGCCCCGGAGAGCCTGAGAACTGGAAGCTGCTATCAACATTGTATGGCTTCTTCTCTTCCTCTGAGCTCTGGGATGTGTCGCTGAGTATGTGTGTGGGAGCAAGAGTGTGAGTGTGTGAGGTTTTTACAGCCAGCCCCAGAATGCTAAAGGGAGGGTGAGACATGCCTGCATCTCATCGAAGAGTTTTAACAAAGGCCATATTGTAACGGGAGGATCCTGTCTCGGCCATGATAACCGCCTCAACAATGCCAAACTCTGCGCCCTGATCAGGACAAATGAGCGGGACAGGTTTTCTATAGTTTTGTTCCATTTGCTTCATTTCTCAGATGATTCTGATGACACTCCAAAACAACCTTGAGCTGTGACAAATCCACACGGCATCTTAGGAGACTTTGAAAAGAGCCACAAGCTTTCAAAATATACTGTTTTGGCTTTTCAGATGTGTTGGGATATCTGCCCCAGCAGGGTCCACAGGCACAGGGGTGCAGGACTGGGTAAGGACAGGGAAAGTGAAAATATAAACAATTTGGTTTTATAATATGACACTATTCAAATTTGTCTCAAAGACACATTTGTATGCTTACAGAGTCCCACTGAGATAAGCAGCATGATAGACAAAGTCAGTGTGTAGGTTATGTTCCTCACCGTGGTGCTTAAGTATTTTTTCTTAGCCATTTTAAGGTAAAAGAAGATAAACAAAACTACTAACCTTCACAACTAATGGCAATGCCTTGTCATTATGAAATGGCAGGGATGCATTAATGTCCAACACTATATGCTATAAAATCGCTCAACAATGGCTAACTACATACAACGTAAGGATAAGCCAGCACCGGCCACACCCAAGAGCCAAATAATCTTATGCTACCATATTTCAATTTGAAAACAACCACATGAGAATTTAATCAATATGGTACCAGAGCAGTCAGCAACGTTTAGATAATCTGACCTTTCCAAACTCCCAAAAAGGTTCAGTACTAGCACAACTACACACTGTAGGTACAAAATGCATAACTCAACAATTACATAGCTTACTGTATTCACATAAAAATATAGATATTACTTGAGATGGACAGCCGCACGCACAAAAGAATCTGTGCATCTAATATCTGACTCACAAATTTGAATTTGTTTGCTTATGCTTCTTGGTGGCATCAATGTAAAAAGAAGCAAAGAGAGAGGGGAAAAATAACGGAGGCACAGTACATTACAATGCCTTCTGTATGAGTCAGACACCACTGAAAATAAAAGATGGTGCAAGTCCAAATGTGTGACCTGTGCTAAAGCAGCTACATTACGAGTCCGCACCCGTTATGAATTTTATTGCTAATTACAGTGAACCGGAATATGGAGAGGGTGAGATCATTAAAAGGTTTAATGGCATGTTGGTTGTACTTGACTTTGATTGCTTTTTTCCTCACAGTTACCCTCTCTCATCTTGGTACGTGCATTATTACAACACCAAAAGATTTCCCTGCAACTGATTTGATAGTTTAGGAAGTGTGCGTAACACACTTTAAGCTTCATCCAACACTTGCTGATGTGTTCATTCAAAAATAAGTTGTAGCAGATACGCAATATGTCAAGTCATGGTCACAGGTTCAAGAGTATTTCAATAAGAAAAACAAGAGGTACTATAAATGTCTAATGTTCTACCACGATGACTGTGACATAGTAAACAAACTGACAAAACTTGGGCTAATTATTGAAGTAATTACCACATATTTCTATTTACAATGTTTTTATCTTACCACAATTATCACATAAAATTACAAATATGGACTCCATATTTCAAAGCATTAACCCATTTACTCCTAAAACGCCTGCTAAAAACGCCTATAAAAACCTATGTTATTCTGGGATAAATATCCTTATCTCCTGAAGGTTTTCTGAAAAAATATTAAGAATTGTCAATGTCTACCAAAATCTTAATATGTAAGCCTCTGTAGCATGAAATAAAATACATTGTCAAGGGAAGAATCACAGGTTTTATTAAAACATACTCCCTTAGCACTAACATACAAACACATTTTTCAAAAGATTCTCAAAAACAGATTGGGTATGACAAATACCAAATGCTGCGCCATGCAGCAGCCAGCAGGAGGTTCAGAGTTGCGCAACGCAGTAACCGGCGTTAGATGTAATGTTGCGGTGCGCAGCATCCGGGACAAATAAAAAATCATTAATGCGTCATTATTATGCACATTTTTGCCAAAACATGTTAAATAATAATATATAATTGACTCAACAGGGTGAATCTGGCAGGGAATATGGGTTGTGATAGGTTGATTGACAGCCTCATTAAAAAAAGGCCCTATTTATTTCAGATGATGGCTAACTTTGTGCCTTAAAAACTGTCTTTGACAAAGTAAACCTGTGATGTATGGTAGTACAGTGGGTCTCTCAGTGTGGTTGGGAATACACTAGACATTTTTGGGGCTTTATGTCTATTGTGTGTTTTTTTCTTTGTAAAAAACCTTTGTCATTCTTTGAACTGTATGTTACTGTATAACCACCTGAATGATAGTGATGGGTAGACCGATTCTTTTCACATAATCGGTTCCTTCGAGATGATACAATGTAGCGAACCTTTGAGTTTTTATACTTTTTCATAATATATATATATATATATATATATATATATATATATATATATATATATATATATATATATATATATAGCTCAACCCAGAAGGCAGAGAGCCTGGCACCTGTCTCTGTTAGATATCGACCGGATATCATCACACACACTCAAACCCACAAACACACACATTCATTCATCAATATAACCAGGAATGCACAAACAAAGGAATGCACAAACAAAATTCCCATAAACATTCACTTCACACAGGGTTTGAGTCAGTTCCAGAGAGGCTGGTGAGGAGGAATCTACAGTGGCAGGCGACTAATTGAATGTGAAGTGGGTCCAAGCTGTCGCAGCATTGGCCTTCCGCCTGCATTGCTAAGAGATGACAAGCTATCCACTAGCAGCCTAAACACACACTAAAACTCTGATGGCTGGAAACGACCTACACACAGGTGCATATTTAGAATATTACTATATTACCATACAGTATGACAGCATACATAAATACATAAAGTCCCATTAGCCACCCACATTTCCAACCATGTCCAGGATTGAAACCCTTTCCTATGTAAATAATATGTAAATGGATATGTAAATGGTTATCATTAATGATGACACAATAGTGGGCGTGTCAGTATAGCAGTTTCAATTATGATGATGTCATTTCAAACACCTTAGAGGATTTAAAAATGTTAATGTTAATTTAATATTATAAAAAAATAAAAATAAAAAAACAGACGTGGGAGACAAAGCTGTTTTCACACATACAGGCAATTCACTTGTCGTTCCTCACCTTGAAAGTTCAATTCATTTTAATTATGTGCTGGCTACATTGTACGCGTAACGTATGCGGAGCGGACGTTCCAATACGCTTTCACAATAATCAATGCAACTGGCGACACCGGACAGAGAGCAGCGCAGAGCGGTGCGTATGCTCCGCGGAGATCCGCTCTACAAGCATAAAAATAGGACAGTCTTCTATTTATATTTTTTTACGTGAAGTGTGTTTTACACAGAAATGGATCATAAAGTCTCATTATTTCTTTTAACTTAAATTACCGATATACAGGAAACAACTTAATGACTGTGCATATTGGCAATTTCATTTTCAGAGTTTCTGTTTTTATTTCTTGTTTCCCTCACCTGTGTCCTCTGATGACAGCAGACAGTAGAGTTTCATGGCACTATGCCAGCTCCAAAAAAACTGAAGAAACAACAACAATCCCAAAGCAACAGCTCTCTGTCTCGCCTGTGACTCACACAATCCTACGCCGTGTGTGTGCAGCAGGTATAGCCAGTTATAACATTTGTTCAATGTAGCCAAATCTTGCCCCTGTTGTTTTTATTTATTTAAAAAAAATTGTGCTAGTGGTCTTTGGTGTTTAGACACCCTCATAAATAGCTGTGTGATGCGTAAATCAATGTTGTTTTTATTTACTAAAATAGTATAGATTCAAGCAATCAAAGAAAAACTAATGTTTGTTGATACATAGTCAAAGAGTTATACACCAAGATATGAGGTGAACTTTTTGGTGGCACTACAGCCTTATTGTATCGCTGTTTTGACCAAATGCTTTTATGACCTTTTATAGTCCGTATTGCAGAAAAGGAGAAAAAAAAAGAAGCGCACAGAGAAGCTTGCCAGTATTTGCAACGTGTAGCTTGATGCCACACTGAAATGCAGCCTCATCATTGCAATGATACTCAGCCCAATCAATAACAATTACAAGAGGACAAGTAAATAATAAGTAAAAGGAAAACTGACTACATACTTTGTACGTCAAACAGTGTCTGTGTGGGTGTGTTTGTTTGTTTGAGGGCATCACAATATGTACTGTATCAATAAAAGATGTGTATGCATCATCCTATCAAATTATGAGATGTTCACTTTGTTAATGCTTGTGTTTGCCAGTTTGGATACCTACAAGCCTTCATTTACCTGCGTGAGAGTGTGTGTTCGTCTGGCAGTCACTCATTAGTGTAGACCTGTCTCCCTGAGCTGCCAGTCTCATCCATTGTGTGGGCTGCCTGCAGTCATCCATTTCCCTCACTGCCCTACCTGGCCACATCCATCTCCGCTCAGCATCAACAGCGTCTGCTGTTAAAACTGCGTCACTGCTGTGTGTGTGTGTGTGTGTGTGTGTGTGTGTGTGTGTGTGTGTGTGTGTGTGTGAGTAAGAAAGAGAAAGAGAGAGAAATAGAGAGAGAGAGAGAGAGAGAGAGAGAGAGAGAGAGAGAGAGAGAGAGAGAGAGAGAGAGAGAGGGGAGGGAAAATGTATTGCATGTACAAAGCACTTGACTATAGCTGAGGGGTTGGAAATGAAATGAACTGGTTAATCTCTAGTTTACCACTTTAGGCTCAGCTTACTTTTCACAACAACAGTCCACCACAGTGTCCACATTACTGCTGATGCTGTGCCAGTCCGCCTGTCAGAGTCAAGCGGCATCTTGTGAAAAATATCCCAAGATACTTGAATTCCTTCGCTTGGAGCAATGACTTTCTCCTAACCAGAAGGGAGCAATCCAGCATTTTCTGGAACGGTGCCATGACCACCAACAATACAATTTGAAATAAGGGAGAGTAACCATGTGCCATGGAGAGACAAAGCTCTGCAGGTTTTGGAGCCAATCAATCCCCTCAGCAGGTGATTTCACTGGTAGGTTTCCCGCTCCTGTTCTGTGTTCTTAAAACTTTAAGGCATCAAGCATATCATTAATATTTATTACAGTGGCCAAAATAAATACATTAAATCAAATAAAAATATTAAAAAAACATAGGTCATTAGTACTAAGCTGCATCATGGATGAGATGCACTGAGAGGGCATTTGATGTGTGTCAACTACAGCCTGAGCATTGTTGTTGTGCATCCTGTATTGCCAAAGTCAAGTCTTTTTTCGAAAGAATACTTTAGGCGAAAAAGTTTAATGGTCACTATGTGTAATTAATCAAATAATCTGCATCATATCAGATGGCAGAGTGGATGAGATTGCCTTTTCATTTAAGACAATATTGGCCCTGCAGTATATTAAACGGCCAATAATGTGAAGGCAGTTTAATCCAATTACCTGGATCAATTACCATTTATTTTTTTATCATGGATTTCCCTACAACTTTAAAAACATGCTCTTGATGATACAGTACATTGTGCTTGAATACCACTAACATAAACACAATCCATGAATTTTACCTAATCAGCCCTCCACTTTGATGAGGATTGCAACTGATGAAAACATGTATTATGCTGCTCTCTCAAATCAAACAGGCCTTTCAGACTGATATTTACCCAGGGGAAGGGAGGTATTCTAGCCTCTAACATTGAATCATACACTTATGTATGCAGTCATGAAAGACCACCATAAAAAAGCATCAGAATTAATTAGTTTGGAAATGAAAGACAGGGACACAGCTAGAGCGAGGGGAAGGGAGATAGGCGGACACTTGTTGACATTTCTAAGGGTTGGTAGCATCAAAGGCTTAACGCCTGTGATCTGCCTCTCGCTCTGTATGTTAACATGCAGCCTTGGAGCAGGAGTTCATATTTGTCAGTGCTGGTTGGAATCAAACATCTGAATGCAATTTAAGGGTTTTATACAAGACACAAGGAAAAGAAAGAGGAAGGAGAGTTTGGTAAGTAAAAGTTGGTTGGGAGTCACACCAACATGGGTGTTCTGCATCAAAACAGACAAATATATTTTGGGGGGTTCAATAGACATGGGATAGTGATTATTGTGTCCTAAATCATATTTCCTTGATTGGCAAAAAAAACTTGCTGTAATGTGAATTTGTCAAGGTAATCACATTTAATGGCACACCTTAGTTGCCCTGAACTAGCTGGTGCCCTTGAAAAATGGTGTCCCAGTGGAAATGTTAATCTGGAAGTTTGTACTGTACATGTTGAATATTTTACTCTTGGCCGGATATGTCAACAAAACACAAACAATGTCCCATTTAGATACAAAACATAGTAAGTATATTTCCTGAATATATCCAAACAAGACTCAACAGGCCTGCCTGCCTTACAGCACAATATAAGTCTTTGTCAAACTTTTTTCAGCATAAACAAGTAGCACTGGTAGAGGTTGGTCATACAAACAGGGTTCTCAAAAGTGAAAAAACAGGGAAAAATTCAATATTCGGCCAGTGGGTGGCTTATTGCAGCGGTCCACATACGTTGAGTCATGCCTTATTACTGACATGAGTATAGTGATAGCACAATATTTGTCCTAACAAAAGATGGAGTACTAAAATGAGCATCTCTGGGAACCTAAAGTATATCCTTCTTACATTAATGTTCAGAGAGAGACTGAGAGAAACAAAAATAAGAGAATCACATACTGAAAAATATAATACATCAGAGAGAGATGGGAGAAGGCGAGGAGACAGAGTAGAATGGGAATAGGAGTGAACTGAGCTTTCATCAGAACCCTGGGGATGTATGTAATGAGTTGGAGAGAGGATGTTTGCCTAGTCTGGTTTACACAGAGAAATGACCCTGAGATACACACTGTGGGGCCCTCTTACCCCCTTACCCCCCCCACACACACACACACACACACACACACACACACACACACCTGACTTGGAGGAAATCCAAAGCAGTAATGTTGGAGAGGGGGGTAGGAGATTTTCTAGTAAATTCGACAAACATTTGTGTACAGAGAAATTTGTTAAGGTGTATATGAGATTGTTTAACTGGTGGTGTTCTATTAATGTGGTTACGATACGTCATCTTTAAACAAGTCTCACAGGTAGTGGAACACCAAGTTCTCCTTCAAAGGCAGAATGCGTGGTGTTGCTCACACTAAAAATGTAATAAGAATATGAATTGCGATGGCAACCATCACTGTTATGTACAACCTGTGGGAATGCAGCCTATGATATAATTTCCCTTCTTCTGTATCTTTTGGCGTCTGTCACTACAGTTCCTTACAGCAACAGTCCGATTTTCATACTAGAATTAAGAATATAACTGCAATAACCATTATCACCAGTTGAGTAAGTTGACTAAGAATAAGTTGTATCACATTAAGCATGTTAAACTTCAGAGGAAACTGATTCTGACTATCATTACTCTTTTCTGTTGAACTAAACACGGCCTTATTGCCTTCTTTTTAAAAATTGATAATCTGCTTTCAGTTTCACGTCAATCAAGCTACTTTCTTCTTCATAAGCAATATGTTAGAGTTGCTGCTTTTTCTAGCTTCAGGCAGCCATCTTTCTTAATTTTTTCGTGAAATTAAAACTTTATCTGTATTTGACATCAATAGGATGCAAATATAGGAATTTGTTTATAAATCCATCCATAGGATTAAAAGCTTGCCTAAATTTATCTGGAAATGTGTCTTATTACAACCTGCATCAGCAAATTTTGTGTAAAATATGGACTGCATTTATATAGCACTTTTCAAGTCTTAATGGCCACTCAAAGGGCTCCACACTACAGGCATAATTCACCCCATTAACACACACATTCATACACTGGTGGCCGAGGCTTCCATACCATCCGCTCATCAGATAAACAATAAAGCACATTTACCCACCGATGGCGCAGCATCGGGAGCAACTTGGGGTTCAGTAGCTTGCCCAAGGACACTTCGACATGTAGACTGCAGGCAGGGGCTAGATAGTCGACCGCTCTACCTCCTGAGCCTCAGCCAGCCACAAGCACTAGGACCCATATTGTAGAACAACAGTGCCCATGTCAGTCCCTGTCAGTGTTTAAACAGCTAAAAAACACTTAGATATTCTTAGAACTGGCATATACAGTAAGTAAGGTTTAGTCTTAGTTATTTTCTTGTAGTTCTTAGTTTCTTGTAATATTATCTAGGTTCATATGAATTTTCTTATCTGTGTGACTCTTTGTCACAGGATAATGAGTCACTGTTTTGAAACTAATTAGTTGAATTCAAATTTGAAGTTATCAGTTAAAGGTAATTTTAGGGCTGTCAATCGAGTATCTATTAGTTAATCTGTTCCAAATGTACTTTAACAGGGATATTTTTAAGTGTTTAATGCACTCATCAACATGCGAGCAGACATATATGCTTGCTTTATGCAAATGTTAATTATAAAGCAACAATCCAAAACAATGACAAATACTGTCTAGCATATTCTTCAGAATAACCTCAAAGGTACTGTATGCTCAAAAGATATGCTGAAATCATAATGTGGCAAACTCCCATCAAGTGCATCAAGCAACAACAGATGGGCATACTGATCTAAATGTAACATTACTTGGTAATACTAACACAATGTAGAGTCCCACTTTACTCTCGTATAGGGTTGGAGGTGCTTGGCCAGCAACTGGTATTTGAGACTCAACGTACGGTGGAAACTCAATTCACATCGACAGTATATGCAAATAACTTTGGACTAGTTGAGAGAACCATCTGGAAGGGCTTTGAAACTGAACATGCCATTCAAAAGACCATTTTCTTTATTAATTTCTGCTCTAAGAGGTTTGTTTCTGCTAGCCATCCACAACGTTACTGCTGCATCACTTCCTGGTTTCCCAAACTACTGAGCGGCCGGAGCCCCAGATCACAGAACGCTCGTGGGTTAATTGCGCATAATTTATGCCGCTTAAATGAATTTGTGTTAACTCGTTATTCTCACTATTATCATAATTTTGTATGTGCTAATAAAAAAATCAAATCAATCAAAACATGCTAGTAGCATATGAATGCTTGTTGACAACTTAGTAGAGTAATATATTAAAGAGGAAATATGTATTGTTACCAGAGTGGTATGGACTCATTATATGATATCATCACCCCTCTTTTTGTCTCTTTTGTTGTGTTAGTGGGATATCAGCAGATGCTGTGGTATTTTGGTACTCATATTTGTATCAGAAATTAAAAGTGATATCAAGACATCTCTACAACATATAACAGATAACCATGTACTGTATATGTGGATTTCACTTCCTCTAAAGTTGTTGATAATTTAGTATCAGGCTTCTTGAGGAAGTTGTCCAGATCAAATGAACAACAAATTGTTCGGCGTTTTCCTTTTTATTACCACGGTATTGCAGTGGAATCATATTTTTGATATATCATTTTTAGTATTGTAGTAGTGTCCAGAGTCGAACATCTGCCATTGTAGCAACACTACACTTTATAGTGTATGAACAAGAAGACCAAAGAGTTGTTGAACGAGGAGGAGATTTAAAAGCAAGCAGACATAATGAGGAAAAAATTATATAGTAGGTTATAGTAGGTTATAGTGGGGGGATATGGAAAGATAAAACAGGAAAAGAAAAATCAGACCCAAAAAACAAAAAACATTCCATGGCATCAGAGCCCTGCATGCGTAGTAGCTCTAATGAATCTGCTCATTAGTATGACTCTCATGGCAGATCGCCCCATTAATAATCTATGGCAGTGATGGCGGCCATGACAGAGAGGGAGGGCCACAGGGATGTTGCCTTAGAGAGTGGAGCCCTGTCAGTTGCAAGTGCCTTAAGAACCCTGTAAACCCCTCCAGTACTGGATGCACACATCCATGATAAAGATAATGAAATAATCGGCAGGAAAGATGCTTGACTCAAATCTAGGATAAGATATTATGAGCACTACATGTGGGAATGTTGATTGTGGTCCCAATTTACCTTGTTGGCAATATTTAGACAAATACAATGTGTAGGACACTTTGTGTTTGCATGAACCCATATGTGGGCAACTTATTAACCATGGCCGCTGACAGCTATGAGTCCCAAGGAGCCGTGGCCAATTATTGAAAACACTAAATAATACATGCTTGAGACACAGAATAACAGTGGTAAATAATACATCATCATAGCTACTCTACTCTTTATAAATAAAACTGTTCACAGTGGGCATATATTTATTTATGTGTATATAGCTGATCTACATCCTTTTTCCACAAAGTAATTTGTGTGATTAATTTCATACCATGAAAATATTTGTGTTGCACAGCATGGGAAATCTGTCAGTGTGGTAAGAATTTGTGTTTTTTCTAATCGCCAGTGGTATAAAAAAAATAAAAATAATTGATTGTTTAATATTTTTACATGGAAGCTGACTGGAGTACTGCATGCCTCTGATTTAGCCAGAAATGGCGACAGATATATTTGTCTAAGATATTAAATCCGGGACTGCAGCAACTACTAAGTCCTTTTCATTCTGCTTCTTTTGGCTTTTTAACCAATTACATTACTCTGTGTGTGTCAAATGCAGCATGTATGTGCAGAATTATAATTATATCACAATTATATACATAAAGTGTACTACAAAATACCTGCTATGAATACATAGATAATTAATAAATAAATGAATAAAAAATGTGTATGCTCATAATACTTGTGTTGTTAGGGTTGATGTTGATTTAACTTTGTAGGAATTTGTGTGTTAGGCAGAGCCAGAAAAAGGGAGATCATTAAAAAATGAATCTGTCACC
This sequence comes from Perca flavescens, assembly GCF_004354835.1. Classification (NCBI taxonomy): domain Eukaryota; kingdom Metazoa; phylum Chordata; class Actinopteri; order Perciformes; family Percidae; genus Perca; species Perca flavescens. Next base: position 24,193,383 of record NC_041341.1, on the reverse strand, counting down.
TATTAATATTGACAAATTGATTAGAACAAATTATAATGCACTCCTACAACCATGATCCTGTAACACTAGCCTCCCTGCACTCAACACTTCCCCTACCAAAGTCAAGCAGGGCTTTGAATTATTTACTTAAGTTCTCCAGAGAAGGTGGCAAGGGGTGCCGCTGTCTGCTGTTGAATTCTCTACACACACCAGCACACTCTCACGGACACTTTACCAAATATCCGCAGACATCTACTTTTCACTCTGGAAGCAATGAAGTAATTCACTTGGCCTCTAGCTGTTATATGTTATAAAAGGGCATATGGGTGGTTTAGTCGATTTGTGTTTACATGTAATCCAAAGCAAACACAAGGACTTTTACAGGAAGATTTCAAAAGGATGTATTACAGCATGCAAAAACCCAACACAAATATAAGAGTGAGAGGAATTCTAAGTATAATTATACGTGAACAACAGCAGTTAGAAAAGAGGGATAACTTTTCTCACTAGAAACCGAGAGAAAAGGATGTGTTATAGGAGCATAGCAATCACAGTAGGTTGTTATAATATAACCATGAAATATAAAGCAGTGGATCCACAGTCTAAAGTAGAGATCCACTAATCATCTGTCCAAATCTTCACATAAGATTGATTCAGATATTTGGTGCAACAGCCAGAGTAGCAAACAAAGCAGAAATCAGTGAAGACGATCCACTGATGAACAAACTGTTCAGCTAACATAATTGTCTATCAATACTAAAAACAACCCTCTACTTTTCTACCAGCCTGCCAAATACCCAACCAAGCAACCAGCCAATCACCAAACAAATCAATCGTACAGCGAGTAAAACAGCTAATAAAGCAACCTTTTCCGTTCTTACCTTGGCAATCTGGACACACCAATTGAGCAACAGCTGGGATCCGATGTTGTCCTTGTGCTCGTGGACATAGTCGAGCAGACACCCATGAGGCATCAGTTGTGTGACCAGCTGGATGGTGGGACTCAGGCAGACGCCCAGCAGGCGGACCAGGTGGGGGTGCTCCATGCTCGCCATGATCAAGGCCTCCTGAACGAGAAAGATATACACTCAGGCATGTGGGGAAAAGGGTTGGGCGTAGAGGTTGACTGGTCTGAAATAATGTGTCAACCGATTCAGTGTTGTTCACTTTAGGCAGCAGCCAACTGTTTTATCAAAACAGAAAATACATCACTGTAGTCAGATGTCATTATTGTGATGTTAGATAGTGCTGTGTACATGTTTTACTTTGAAATTTTGTTCCAAACCTAGGCACCACTGTGCTATTGATTATTTGGCTAAAGAAGTACATGGACCCTTAAGATCCTGTTACACAATGTCCTTAGGGCCCTATTTTAACAATCTGAAACGCAAGTATGAAACGCAAAACGCAAGTAGCTTTGTGGGCAGATCTCAAGTGCTGTTGCTATTATACCAGCGGGATAAATGAGTTTTGCGCCCGACGCAAATCTTTAATGGGTTGGTCTGAAATAGCTGGGTGTGGTTTGGCCGCAATGTGAAAATAACCAATCAGAGCGTCATCTCACATTCCCTTTAAGAGCAGGCGCGCTTGTTCCATGGCGGATTGCTATTATGACGGCGGATTTGCCTGACGCACGCCAGCGGGAGCTGTCCGGGATGCGGCAAAGTAATAAATGCCCGTCTTGGCCGGGTGGCGATGTTGCTGCGGCCTCTCGGGCGCATCTCCTCAAGTCTGGAGAGGATTGCTTCAGCCATGGAGCGTGGGTCTCCAAACGCACCACCTGCACCTGTTGTGCCCCTTCCTCCTCCCCCCACTCCATCTCCGTCCACCCACTCCACCAAGAGGGCATCGCGCATTACTCCCGGACCAGATCCCGCCGGAGTGTCCAATCCCGCCGTAGTTCAACATCACGTCTCCTTAATTCCTCTAATATTTCCTCATTTATGTCATCGACACATCCATGATTCATGGAAATGTTGTGTAAAACACAACAAGCCACAAAGAATGCTGCGACTTTTTGAGGACTGTACTGTAAAGTGTCTCCTGATCTATCCAAACACGCATTTTCAGCAATATTTTTCTTTGTAATTATGTATGGTTTGCAAAAATGGGAACTGCTGCGTCCGTTTAGATGAGAGAAGTGTATGCGCGTTGTGCACACGCTACATTATGGCCAAGCATGCGCCCCTAAAATAGCATCTGAATAACGCGCTACTGACTTTAGACTAGCGCCACTAACTTTATACCAGGTTTTTCCTGGTCAGTGGCGGAATTGTTTTCTGAAACTGCAAAATAGCACCAGGTAACGTTTGCGCAGGAACCCGACTCATCTTTTCGCTGAACCACCCCAATAGCGCAAATACATTCCCTATTTTACCCACGTGCGTCTGTGGAGGGAAAAGTCCGCTGTGCGTCGGGTGCAAAATAGGATTCATACATGCGTCGGTGTACAAAGGCAATTGCGCTGAGTGCAAGCTAGGGCCCTTAGGCTTCTTTCTTGATGACTTGTCAATAACTATCTAGGATATGTTTCTGTTTGCATATTCAGAACAAGAAAATGGATCTATGTGCAGAGAAGTACTATATACATAATGTGTTATAATGTGCCCAAACAGATAGTCTACCGGTTAATGTCAGAAGACAAATGCTAGCGCAAAAGTTCAAAGACTTAACCCACTGGCAGAGAATGTATCGTGTTTACAAGTGTAGACTGAACTGTCAAAGACCATATGATCCCTTATTCTGTTTAATGCTGAAGTTTATCTTGAAGCAAGCAGCAAAGTTCCACAGATACAGTAGATTTTCATTCATAACTTCGACATCAAAGTGACTCACTGCATCACAAGACTGTCAGCACGCTTTGTAGTAGACTAAAAACGTGGCTAATACACCTAGGTGACATTGATGTAAATCATTTGTCACTGTCGTTTGATACAACAAGCAGTACGAGTTGTGTCTTTCCAGTGGGTTGCTATTAGAGAATATACTACTGTATAGAAAATATCTACATAGAAGAAGCTGCTCCAGTACATTATTTATAGCGCTTTGAACTTGCCTGAAGTTTCATCACCTTTATGTGCGGCATTTTTAGAAAAAGAGCAAACATTATGTTAGTTTGCAATATTGCACATGATTGTAGCATCATACAAACATGCAGCTTATTCAAATGATACAGAAACACTACCAAAGACAAATGTAAACCTTAATCTATTCTGTTAACGTATGCAACTACCCAACAAAGCACTGTGACTACAGGGGTTATGGGTTAATGTGACGATTCATCATGAGATGGATAGCTGTGCAGCAAGAATAGACAACGTATGTGGCAATGGTTGTGTGTGCGTTGGAGAGAGACAGATACACAGTGTGTAGAGGTCCACTGAACACTGACAGAGATATACTACCACAACACAGTCTAGGATTTAAAGTATATGGCTCATGTATCCCAATGCTTGCATAATCAGATCCCTGCTCACGTGCTGGCAGTATATTCTGAACAGTAAGGATGATGGACACTATCCCTTTCAACTAAATCTGGGCCACTCTAGGGTTACTATATTAATGCAGTGTTTCCTGAGATTTAACTCTTGTGGATGATGAGAGGATCACGTTACATAGATTAAAATCTGTGAGCTCAGGTCTACGAATAGATAACTCCAATAACATCCTATGGTACATTTTCAGAGTTTCACACATTAAAATACAAGAGCCTGTTAGTTTTGCAGACTCAAATCTACAAAAAAAGGTAGGTAAATAAAAAAAAATCTAATTCTTGACTTGTTGACTACAAAATTGACTGGTTTTTATGTATACTTAAAGCTGTGGTAGGCAGTTTCTTTTTGGCGTCATATGTATTTCATTTTCTTGAGTAATATCATTACATTTGTTAAATAGGTAGACCCTTGTTCTCTTGAAATCCATCTTTATTCAAACACATAAACTTTGAGGTTATTTTCAAATTATTGTGTATGTTGTGTAAGTAGAACAAAACAATCTCAAGGATATTGATGTACCCTTTTTCAGCAAAGCATTGTGTAACTTTGTTTCGAAAGGTGCTTTACACATACTGTCTATTATCATAGTTATAAATATAAATATAAATAAACTGTACGCATTTATTGTACTCAAGTGATGTTTGATAATCATATAGAATAATTACTGAGCAAAAAACATTGATGAAAAGAACAGGAGATACTCTTATTTATACACATGGGAAACAGCATCACTGAATGCAATTTCCAAGGACAGACCATACGGGTTTATCCTGCTTCAGTAAAAAACAAGCCTTGAGGAGGATTTTGGCTTTCAAAAGGAATTGCATACTAGCATACGCTGTCTGCCTGTAGCCACTACTAGGAGTACATACACATACTGTACATGCATGGCAACCTTGCTGGGTACTGACACCCTGCACCTTGTTAGGCACTGACAGCAGGGAGGCGGTATTGGCATTTGTTTCTGTTTAAAAGGAGAAGCTTCACTCCTGTAATGGCTCCACAGGTAGTGGGTGAAACACATATACACATATATACACACACACACACACACACACACACACACACACACACACACACACACACGCGCACACACACACGCGCACGCGCACGCACACACACACACACACACACACACACACTAAAGGACAATCAATCCTTGGTGACATTCTTCAAACAGTCAGTGGCAAGTGAGTGTGGCCCGGCAGCTAGAAGGTCACCGGTCAGAATTCCCAGTCCGGCTGAGAAAATATGGACGGGTAAAGTAAATGAATGGTACTCTCCTTTCCCTCTGTAACTACCACTAATGCTCCCCGGAGCAGACGTTAAGCCCCCAGCTGCTAAGCCGTCAATAGAGGAATACTGTGGAACAGGGTGAATATGAAGTGAGGTATCACGAGAAAATACTGGGAGAAACACAAAATGAATAGACCAAACATCAACACATGTTCTCTGTATGTGTGTTTGAATCTTGACATTTGTATTATTAGTTTTAGTTTGGCTTATCTTTCTTCAATAATTGTGGAAAAAAATGATTGTGGAAAAAATTAATTTGTGATTTTTCCTCTTTTCCCCAAAACTGTAAATAAGCATCCTTAGATATGCATGCACATTTTTACACAACCCATCTGAGTGAGTGTTGAATATGGGGGGTGGGGGAGTTTAGCTGGCTTTGTGTCATGGTATGCGTGCGCACACACACACACGCACACGCACACGCACACACGCACACACACACACACACACACACACACACACACACACACACACACACACACACACACACACACACACACACACACGCATTCATCAAAATGCATGTTTTTTTCTTTTGCTAGAACATGAATATGCAACATTTAGAGTTTTACATCTCTATCCCTCTATATATAGTAAAGCCCCATATCACTCTCTTTTGTCTCCCTATATGTTCTTTCATTGCTGATATATGCTTCTTTGACTGTCAGACAAGCCCTCAAAGTGCATAAAGCATTAAATTAAACACGCAGGATATTCATCAAAGTAGTCCTGATAAAAATAGAATTGCTAACAACTAAAAACTCTCCCTCTTAGACCGTCAAACGAAGTGCAAAACATGAGTGCAATTGGGTCGCTTTGAATGTGTGTGTGCCCGCGTCTGCATGTGTACGCGTGTTGATGGAGGTTATTTCATCTGCATTGCATCATCATAGGGTGATAATTTCGATTTTTTTTTTCTCCACTTTTCCGTTTGAAATGAGCCAAGCTGTGAATGTTTTATAAATGGGGCCTCGTGCACTGTGCTGAGAGCCTGTGGCCTGGTGTGCATGTGGGTGTATGTTAGGGTCCAAGGGGCCACTGATGGTTTCTATTCTGGTGTCTATGGGGTTTAAACTTGGTTCTTAATAGCTTCATATCACCAATGGAGCTGACATAAGTAAGTAACTTTTTTTTTTATTTTTTGATGACTGAGAAGTGTTTTTAATCTTCTGATTTAAGATGGTCATATCCCAACATAGGAATATGTTGTATCTGCTGGACTGACCTAACCAAAAATAGCTTGAAATGCTTTAATAAAACTAAATATAACTAAAGCTGATGGAGAACTAGAAGAAACTGTTATTTATTGTTTCTGTTTTATTTTCAAGTTTTCAAGGTACTCACGTCCATGAACTCCACGTTAGCCTTGGGTCCCGTGGCCTCATTTAGGATTTTAATGGCTACAGGAATCTTCACCGTTTCACCTTCTGGGACCCAAATACCCTAAAGAAACACACACACAAACAGATGATGAGTCGTTACACTGAATGCAAAGTTACAAAATACTACTCACCAACATCAAAAGAAAGATGTCTTTTTGAACAAGAGGAATCTCAATTAATACATTGAGGAATTTTCACCTAGAATTTTACTTCTTAATAACCATCTTCCATATTCTCACTGGCAGGGTATTAGAATGTTCTGTATGCTGTATGATTATCGGTTATTTTGTCGTTCGAAAGGACTTGGGGAAAACTATTTAATCATTTTGAAGTATCTAATATCAGGTGGGATTCAAGTGATTCAGCAGCTGCCAAAGTGGTCAAAGCATTTAAAAGAGGAGAGAAATCAAGAGCCTCTCAACTTGAACCAAATGTTCCAACTGTGTCCAACCTTTGTTATGCCCTGATGTGACTACATATCCCCAGTGACAGCAGCTCCTGATCATCCCAGACCATCAGCTGCAATTTCAATGTGATGCCTTCCTTTGAAACTCAATCTTTCTACTTGCACTTACTTGTGTAGATGAATATTATTCAGCAGAATTAATTGCTGTTTTTTTCTTAAATGAACTGCATTCAGGATATATTATCTTGAAAAGGATGGTAAAATTGACTTATTGCTTACCAGTTAAAGCTATCCTGTGAAGTTATCATATAACATAGTTAGATTCAGTGTTTCTCACCTAAATCCATTTTGTGCATTCCAAAATGCATTTTATTCCAAATGAAATACTCATTCCTCTAAACATTTGCAAAGCAGAATTTTGATAATATTATGAAACCTAAATCATTTTACCCCACATTTGAAGGTGCTTTGTTTCTTGTTAAGTTACTGCCTCCAACTCGGAAATAATGTGAAACCAAGGGACATCATAATGCCCTGCTTTTATATACCTAACCAGTCAATCTCTGAGGTAAATGGAAGTTTAGGTTTACTTAAATAACTCTCCTCTGCATCTTGTTTCACCTGTTCTTTGTCTTCCTGCTGGCTTGCATGCATCACACCTGCGTGCTTGGGTGCCTACATGTGCGTGCGTCATTGTGCATATGCTAGTAACAAGGTTCCTACACATTTTCCATTTCAAAATTCCATACTTATACATATTTCCAGACTATGTGGATGTCACCGTGCAAATAATAACTTAATTATTTAAATACATTATTTGAAAATCCACTGTGTTAACACATTGCATATCATAGTATTAAGTACAGACCCAAAATTTCTTTAGCACCCCCGTGGGTAGGTAGACTACTATAGCTCATACAAATCAATTTAAACCAAACCCAGACCTGTTCAATGCACATCATTTTATTCAAACAGCAATGAACTGTGCAATTTAGCATTAGGGGTTGAAATTAGTCAAACATGACATAACATAAAACTGTTCACTATGAACCATATTCAAGAAACTAAAAATAAAGTAAAATAATTACATACATAAAAAAAATGCATTTTTAAACTTATGCATATCCTATCACTCACAGGCACACAAACACACACACACACACATACACACCCACACACACACAATCACACACAGGCTTCCCCAAATCGCGTTGTGGTACGTCTTTTGCCTCGCTGAAATTGCAAATCTCCCTGGTCTAAGCATTTTGGCTGAACTTTATATTTTAGAGAACAACGTATGGTAGAAGGTCTGGAAACACAAATATTTCTCCATACCCCCGTTTCTTTTTTCCATACTTATCCAAGACTTGGAAATTACTAAACTCAAATTGCATAATTTTCTAGGTTTTCCATACCGCATAGGAACCCTGTAGTAAAACACAAAATACAAACAAAAAAAAAAGTGGTCAAAAGCTCTACAGGGTACCTTTAGCAGCATAACACTCAACAGCTTATGTATTGAGAGTTATATTGAGGCATTAGGTGAGGTAGCCGCAAAACAAAACCCTCAATCAGAATGCTAACCCTCAGCACGAGCCATGGCCTCTGAGTTGTGCCTGAAAAAATTAGATCATGCAATCAAGCTGTTGAAGTTAGGTTGTCCTGCTGATTGCCTGGGAGGATCTCAGCATCAACCAACTGTTCCTCAACCCTGAGAGGATTCAGAGGAGGGGATTTAGGTGCATCTCTGATGCCTCCTGGCCACCAAGGAAAACCGTCTGGGTCTTAGTGCTCACCTAGGAGACCCTGAACGGACAATATATTCTTACATGCCTACGAGTTGCTGGGAGATTCCCCAGAGAAATGCAAGATGTTGCTTTGAAAAAGGACATCTGTGCTCCTTGTCACATATCTCTGACCCAGACACGTGCTACAGTATAATGTCAATGGATGGATCTACAAAATGACCAAATTATGATTTCAGTGAGAAAGTATGTTCTTTCTAATTTCAGCTGTGTCTTTCTTTACCTCTCCCCAACCCATCATCACACTGCTGGTGACCTCAGCTACCTCTTATTTCGCTGTAAGCCCAGGGGTCTCAGTGTCTGCTATTACTTATTCTTTTCATCCGCTGCCTCCAGCCTTCCATCTCATTTCCTGTCATTAATGATCCTGCAATTCGTCTCTCTTGTCATCCTCTTTTTTTAAGATCTCACATCATGATCTCAACTTGAGGAGTATATTCATTTATTTGCAGTGTCGTGCAAGTTCACACTTCACACCATTTTGAATTTTAAACTCAGTTCAGTCCCAAAAAATGAATGTGTGTGTGTGTGTGTGTGTGTGTGTGTGTGTGTGTGTGTGTGTGTGTGTGTGTCACATTCATTAGTTGCAAAACGGATACCTTAAGTTCAGGAAAAACATGAGCACGTTCAAGCATGTTCATGCACAACACTGTTCATTTGTCCAAGCACCAAGTGAAACGCATGCAAATAGTTACTATTATTTTTGTGTATATTTTACCTTATAAACAGTCCCAAAGGCCCCAGAGCCAAGGATCTTGACCCTTTTGAGTTCTGTCTCTTTCAGGATGCGAAGCTGGGCTTGGTTGGGTGCTGTTCCACTGGGTGTTAAAGGTTCCACCAGCTAAAAACACATCCAGTAACACAGAAGTCATTCAATTTTTGGTACTGTAACCCGAGCATGTATAACACAAGCTCCCTACAATGAGATTAATTAATTTTCTTTTCACAGCCCCCCTCCTGTAAATCATTTTGACCAACAAGTTATGATTCATCATGGGAAAATACTAAGAAATGGTTGAAATAACTGATATTGCATATTTAATAACCCCTTTTCCAGGAGATGGTGCCACCTAACGTGCCTCCAATCAGTAAAAAAGTACATTTTATTTTTACTATTGCTAATATTCAATACTTATAAGACTGTTCCTTGAATTGATGGCAAAAAGGCTGTTACTAAAAACTGTGACCTAATTTCCAGAGGTAATACTGTAAAAACAATTACCATGAAGTTACTCGAAATCAAAGTTTTTCAAAAAATCATTTCTTAAAATAGTACAATTTGAATGCAATATTTACTCTATCTAATCAAAGTTGTAATTGCTTTGAAACCTGTTAAAATACCCAATAAGCAACTGCCCACTACTTCATGAAACAGTAAGGTTACTATGACATTTTTCGAAGTGAGTGCCATTACAATTTCAATATCACAAGTGAGAGATTTAATATGTGAACAGAAGAGGGGGATGAAGATAGGTGGACCAAGAGCGACAGAAAGAGGTGGGGGAGGTGGATAATTGCGGAGCCTGAAAAGGGGTTGACACTTTTGTTGTCTCATTACTCCTCAAGTGGAGGAATGAACAGATTTAACACCAAGAGTGGAAGAAAGATTACATGAGGGGAGGGAGGGAGGGAGGGAAGATGTGGAGTGGGAGAAAAACTGTGGCAGAAACAACAACAAGACAGCGATGGAGAAGCACGCGGCGGAATTAGTCAGAGGAAGCAAAAGCATAAGAGAGGGAGCGATATAAGGAGAATTAGAAAAAGAGTGGAAGATTAGAGAGGGAGGGCGGGCAGAGAGAGGAAAACAGAGCGCGAGTGTAAATCAGCCTGGCTGTGGTCGGCAGCTTCTGTCCCTCTGGCTCATGGTTACCATTTGATTAAAAACAAAAGCCATTCTTCATTTAAATGGAATAACAAATCAGCTTTTGCAGGGTGGAACACACAAAAACACATGCACACATAAACACACACAAGACAATACAGATGTCTTAAAATGACCCATCCCCCACACACACACACACAGACACACACACACACACACACACACACACACACACACACACACACACACACACACACACACACACACACACACACACACACCTGCAAGCTAGTCCACTGTGCATAGAGCTGTCCAGCATTAGTGTTGCTGTAACTGTTGTTGCGGCTGAGCAGCAGAGCCACAGTACAACACATTGGAGCTGTCCACCTTCTCCCTCTACAAGGAGGTGCTGAAACCAACTGTATGTAGTCACACACTACAGCTATTTACTTGCTATGTTCATTTTACCACTTTACTGGCAACAGATGGATAACAAAACATCAATGCATTAATAGCATAAACTAATCATGATGGATTGTGAAAAGTGATTTAGATGGTTTAGGCATCGTAGAATTGATTAAAAGTGAAACTTTTTACATACACTACAGCATTATTGTGTGGGTTTACAAGTGCGATACCACTGCAGTATTTCCGCCAAGCTCCACGGATTGCTCTTTAAAAGGGTAGTTTCTTAATATTTTGTTATTAAATACTTCCTTCTGAGCTAAAATGCACCAGTTTTGGCAAATAACATTTAACATTGTTTGCCGCAATTTCAACTTTTGCATTTGTGCTGTTTTTAACATATACATATATATATATATATATATATATATATATATATATATATATATATATATATATATATATATATATAATAATATATCTATATTAGCTTTATAATGTGATGTAAAAGGTGCCTACCATAGGTGAGGGAAGTGTAAGTATGATGATAAGCCATATCAGTGCTATTTTGTCATTATAGAAGAAGAGAGAAGATCGGCGAAGACACTTCACAGATAGGGCTACTTGTGTGCTCTGAAGAGAGAGAGAAAGCGGCAAAACCAGACCCTATTCTCACTATGGACACACAAGTGCATTAGATAATGTGCTCTTTTTTGTTTTAATACAAAGTAAGTGCTTTCTCCTCTTCCAATGATATGGTCCCTTACTTCATCCGAACAGAAGTGTCCTCTCAAGTATACTATGGCAAAGTCAACACCTGAGCCTCTGAATTTCTGACATTTTCTCCACATCCGCAGTCTGAAAACCCTGGAGACATGAAGTCTCATTCTCTTTTCTCTCTCTTTCTCTTATTTTGTACAGTATGTTCTATGAATGCACACTCACTCCCACTGCTACACACACACGCACATATGTCAAAGATAATTATACCACCCTTACTGAAAACAATCTACTTATCTTTTCTACCCTTTTAATAATTTCCTTTAAATTTCTTCTGACTTCCTATTTCTTCACTTTGTTTTTAACACTTTAGTCTGTAAAGACTAAGCTATGGCAAAGTTATTAGGCCAATATGATAAAATATTAAAGATTCAGACTGTAAGAAAAGTGTCATACAACTGTCACCATCATGCAGTCTTCTGACAACATTATATCCCAGTGCTACAGGCAGCAGTTTTTCTCTTCTCACTTTTCTCATCTGCTGCCCTACTCACCTCTGTTTCCAGGAAGCGACGAAGGGCTCTCTTCTTCTTAATGTTCTTCCGGCGCACGGACACAGCTACGCTCAGCACCATGATCACCACCAAGAAGAGGCCGCCGATCACCCCTGCTGCGATCAGAGGGGTTCTGAAGTGGAGAGGGAGAAGAAGGAGGGAAATGAGTAGATGATGAAGACAGAAGAGCATTCAGGCAATGAGAAAGTGTGAAACATTATCTCCGGGAGGAGAGAGATCATGACTGCCATGTGAAACCCGTTCACCTTCAGTTTTTGCCTGCTTTTTCCACTAAGCTTCATCTGATAACAAATATCCCTCCATGCCCTCTCATTAAAATCGAGGCAGAGATCAAAAACATGTAAATAACCATCAAAGTGAATTCTCAGCACCACACATTTGAAATAAAGCCTCTCAATAATTTTCAAACTGTTGCTACATAAATGAGGTGGGGGGGGGGTCAGTATTGATAACTAACTATAAAAAGCTGTAAAAAAAATAAAAGATAAAAGAAGCTTTTCATTTGTTTGAGGTCATTTAGATACATAGCCCATTACATATTTTGTACAAATATCGATAATCAAAATCAAAATACACTTCTTTTCTTTCTTGCAGAGCTTTAGATGAGAAGATCAATACCACTCTCATATCTGTCCACTACATATGAAGCTAGGGCCAGCATGGGGTAAAGTATCTCCTTTGTTTCATCTGAATATACACAGAAATGTAAAATCATCCAGTTCATGGCGACAACAAGAGACTTCAAGAAGTCACTACACGTGGTCAAGACATTTTTGTACGGGTTGAACAAACATGATATATAGTGGTAAATAGTCAGGTTTAGAGGTCGTGCTGCTGCTAGGCAAGTGTAAGCGTCTTCTTGTTGTAGCTTCATATTTAACAAATATAACCGAAAAAATAAATAATTCTACAAAGTTTCTTGCACTCTTCAATAATAACTTATCAATCTACAACAAAGGTTGTTGCATATTGCAATCCACATGCTTCATATACAGTACATGTCTTTCCAACAGACTGGACTAACTGGTCCCCTTTGTGATCAGGTGAAACCCATGTATAATATGATGTAGTCAAGACATACAGTTCTAAAGGTCACCAAGCAAGTCACCCTTTCACATGGTTAGCGATGCATTGGACCACATTAAATGCAATGTTTCTCCACCATTACAACCATCCAACTCTAAAACTGCATGCACAAGGAGCCAATCAGGGAACACAGTGATATCAGACAACAGGCTGATGTGAACAATTTTGAATTGTGAAATGGGAACGATACTGCTAAATGGCAACATGTTAGATGAGGTATTACTCGTCCGTTTTATCCGACTAAATATTACATGAGTAAGTGACAAGAAGTGATTAATCCAGCCTAATCAGATATACACACAATCCCTACACAAGATGCCAGGTGGAACGATGGCCTTTGAAGGCTTAGTGTAATCATGTATTTCTGATAAGCCACTTTCAGTCCTGCTCAAAAACCAATACCTCAAACCGGTAAGAGATTTACAAGATTTGTGACACCTTAGAGCAAGGAGCTAAGCCTGGGGTTACTACTGCTGTATCCTAGCCACAGCTATCAGAGACCTGATAAGGGCTGATCTGTTCACCAGGTCAGCTGATAGTTACATTTCCCCATCTGATGAAGTCCCCCTTCAGCCTGTTGTGTCCCAAATAGGAAAAGGTTAGATTCCAAGCAGATCCCTAGAAGGCGTGAATGTTTTCTTTGAAATTATAGGTATCTTCTTCAGCATCTATTGGCCTCAGTAAAAGGTTCAGGACTGAATATTGACTAGTAAATACTTCCTTAAAGGTTAATAGTTTGTCTGTCTATGTATCTAACTGTATGGCTCTTTCTTCTGACGCTGCCTGCTCTGCTGCTAAATGGTCTACATGTGTTTACATTTTCCCAGTCTGATGGTCTGAGTTTTAAGTCACACATTGTCTTTTACCATTGCATGTCCTGTCCTGCATGACTCTGGGTTTTTTCTTTTTTTTTTTGACAGCAGTGGTGTGCTAAATACCCACCAATTGGTTTTGTACTCAATCAGCCTTGTTTTTTTTTTAAATCATCCCCCAAACGCCACCCAACAATTCTCAACGCCACTCGATGCCAAACTGTTTCTCTTATGAAATCTTGAATCCATTTTCTGTTAACTGCGGCATTTTGTCCCCCCCCTTTCTAATAGCCTCAGAACAAAAGCTAAAGTGCTATCAATTTATCAAGAACCAGGCAAATTGCTTGTGCACATACACACACAAACACAAGCATGCATTCCCAGAGAGGCATTACGGACACACACAGGGATTTTGGGCCTTAGAGCTAGCCATTAATCAAAGACTTGGCTTACTGTGCTTACTGTGATTTGTGTGTGTGTGTGTGTGTGTGTGTGTGTGTGTGTGTGTGTGTGTGTGTGTGTGCGTGCATGTGAATACTATTGTGTAGGGGTGTTTCCACAAAAGGCAATACACAGATTTTTTGTACCTGTCCATCCAGCCAATACAGTCTTGCAGTCTTGGTCCAATGCACCTACAAGTAAACAAATAAAGGACAAGTAAACAAACAACATTCATAGTTGGCCATATATCTGAGAATGATGAGGCAGTGTAGGGTGTTGTTCAGCTGATCCCACGACAGTATATTCAATTTTCACATATGCCCTCAGTGGCCTTTTTCTACTTTGTTTGCTTGATAATGAAACCCATGTAATGGGCAGTAGACTTTGTTTTGGAAATGTTACCAGTCCTCGTGTGTTGATGTTTTAAATCTCCCATGTGTACTGTGCACTAGTGGTGCCTGACAGTCTTACTACTGGCTTCAAAATTTGGAAGCTCTCCTTTTCAATGTTTAGAAGTAAGGAATAGTGGTTTCATCCTTGACTATTTCCTTCTTTGTCTCTCCCTTTTCTTTTCCCTCCCCCGGATTTTTTTTTTTTTGAGAGGCGGATCTGCTTATGAAGCTATACCTGTGACAAAGTGTCAGCCTGGTGTTTTTTCATTTACGACTACATTGCTATGCTCGAGCGAGCTGGAGGCTGTCACTCAGAAGAGGAGAAACACACAAGGAAGTGACATAAACTCCCTGTGGAGTTAAAAAATGATGTCTCACCAACCTTCGTTGAATATTACATTGAGCGATCAGTGGCTAGTGAGCAGTGGAGAGTGGCAAGGTACTTCACTCTGACTCCACTCACTTTCATTATTCCTATCTTCTCTCTCATTCTTGCTTTGCCTCTCTATTCATCTCTCTTATCTTGCAAGATGTTGGGTTAAAGTTTTACGTTTGTAGGACGTGGATAGTGAAATGAAATATATTTTTGACTATGCTTTCACAGTATAAAACACTATGTACATGAAAGCCAAATGCAATAACAAATGAGGAGATTCAGTAAGAATATTCTGTTAGTACTGAGTCACACCAGAAAGTGGCACAGGGGACGTCAATGGAGTGTTCTTGTGAAATAGGTGGTGCTGGAAGCTGGTTGATGTAGTGACAGCTTGCAGGGCTAGTTAGTGAGCTACAGTGGCTGATGAGCTCAGCAGTAACATGGTAGTGCTATACAATGGCCAACCAAGCAATAAGTTAACAGTTTATTCAATAGACGCATTTGTACCATCAACTTCTGTCTCACGACTGACTGTCAACCATGCCTCTTTTGTGGAGCAGTTAGGACTCAAGCAGAGCAGGGTTTTATAAAATGGTATGGTGTAATACAGTTACAAATGTGTTTTATACATTTCTCCAGCTCTCGGTTTCATATGTCAGCAGTGTCAATTGCTCAGAGGTGTGAACTTGCATGTCAGAGTTGTCAAAGTTAACCAAAGTAAGCAGAAGTGCCAGGCAGATTTACTTTAACTTACAACTAATTATGGCAATGCTATTGATTTCGGTGTGAAATTTTGCTGATTTAAAAGCTGGAGCGACCAGGTCTTAGAGTTTGGGTCAGGAAATGTAGGTTTAAAACAGGATTGGGGTTAGGGTAAGGCCTATGTGTTATGTAATGACCATAGTTAATGAAAGGTTTCCTGTATTTATTTTGTTACAAACCACGTACATTTTTGACAAAGTATAATGATAGTGCTGATAGCGCGCACACACACACACACACACACACACACACACACACACACACTTATCAACGGTTTAGTAAAGCAACACAGAACTCTGACATGTTACTGTACATTGAGCAACATTTATTGTTTGTCTGTTTGTTAATTGTACTCTTTTATTGTTATTTTTCTTATTGATTTATTGTGTTGGAACTTGTTATTTTAACATTAACCTGCAAATGGGACTAAAAATGTAATGTAAATTAGACACTGGCTATAATCTTATATAGTTACATAAATGTTCATTAATATGCACTGTCCCTATTTCAAATAAATAAATCTCAAATCTTTGGAATGCCATCAACACTGAATGTAACACTGAAGTTACCGATTAAAATCATGTTTGTTATAAGGTGTCTCCCAATCTGCTAATGGATTTTCTTAATGATTAGTCATCATCCTCTAAAACCATCTAGGATGACACACGGTAGAAATGTTCCGTGTATTTTGGTTTTATCTGGCTGATTACTGTTTGGTTTCATTCATCTTTTATAGATTGCGGGAACCCCCTTCTGATGTATAAAGGAATGACAGAAATGCCTTACTTTTGTGGACTAATGACCATTGAACCTAACACCTCTGACCAGTCCTTGTCCTGACTGTACTTACCCCTGGGTGCAGTTGGCATGGCAGGGATGGCATTCATTGTTGGCTTCGGCGTACTTGAAGATGAAGCTGTTGGCACCCTGCAGGCCATCGGGACACTTTTCAACACAATTAGGGCCGTCCTTAAAATGCAGGCATTTCACACAATGCTCTGGGCCCTAGTAGGGGAAGTGAGAAAAAAAAGCATTGTTTTTCAGATGTGCATTTCAATTTTGAAAACATACAGTAGTTCTTAACATAATGTTTATAGTAGGCATACATATAACCATTAGTGGCTTGCTAACTTGCCATTTAAGTGACAATTTTATCTGACAACTCTTATTTACTATTAATATTATGAACACAATGACTAGTAGCATGCTCTATTTGAGTTTAAGCTCTTTTTTGTTTTTGCAGATTTGAATTGAACAAAACACAAGGTTTTTACTAGGTACATCTGCAGTTAGTGGCGGGTGGCAGTCATGATAATTGGCAGAATTTCCTGCAAACTTTTCATGACAGGTGGGTTTGGAGACAGAAAAGAACAGGGGGAAACAGGTTTACTTATCACTGGTGAGTCCAGCTTTCTGTCACAGATGTTTAGGTGACAGTTTTTACACTCAAGCTTTAATTCCAAACTTCTTGTGTGGAGAGGATATACTCTAACTATACCGGAAGCCGGGCATAAAGGACAAATCTGTGGTGTCACAATGTGATGAAATGTCTGCTGAAGCCTCAGTTTGTAATGTAGACTGATTGGTGGGTATATTTCTACATCAATAACTTGCCAAGTGCAGGTTTCTTAGCAGCTTTATAGATTCAATTGTTGTGGTTGTGTAGCAGTGATAGCTTGAGAGCAAAATAGAGATAACAGGGAGCGAAAGACAGAAGGTGAAAAGTAAAAGTACTGTCGAGTAATAAGAGGAAGTGAGGGACAGAGAGAAAGAGAGTGGACATGGATGCAGGATAACACAGCGAAAGGGAGAGGCAGTAAGAGCAAGAGAGATATAGTGTGAATAAGAGAGAGAGAAAGAGGGACAGAAGGGAGGGAGCAGACGAGACGCATAAAGCAGTGTGAGCAGAGCAGGCAGATAATAACCATCGCACACAGCACACACAGTGACCATAACAATCCGCCTAGAACAGGATTTATGGAGCTAATATAGGTGAGGGAGGAGGTAGGGGAGGAGAGGAAGAGAGGTGAAGAGCTCTTCCAGACAGGATGCGTAGCATCAATAGGCCTAAAGAACATCTCATTGACAAACAACACACACACACACACACACGTACACAAACCAGTGGTGGAAGAAGTATACAGAGCTTTAACCTATGTAAAAGTACCAGTGCACAATGTCAAATGATTCCATTACAAGGAACATTCCTGAATTCAAAATTGTACTTGTATCAAAAGTAAAAGTACTCGTCCTGCAGTAAAAAATCCCCTGTGACTGATATTTAATTTCATTTAATTTTTACTTTTTATTGATTCCCAACGGGGAAATTATACTTTTTTCACACTGTTGTTAGAACACACAGGACTGAAATACACAGAGATATGTATTATTACTATTATGACATTGTTACTGATGCACCAAGATCCAAATTAGGGATATATCCATTCCAAAGGGTTGGGCAAATGTGGAATGGATATATTTCTAATTTGGTGGGACAAATTAGATAAAATTAATTTCAAGGGGATGATAATTGATTAATGGGGCAGGAAAAAATTTGATCAAACCAAGTTGATACACCAAATTATTTTTGTCCCTCTAATCTTTGTTTGAATACGTAACTAAATTAAATCATGTGAGAAGTCAAGCAGGAACTGCTTACAACTCATAGACATCTGAAACGTGCCCCAAACTATACACTAATTTTGTGTGAGAGAGGTCAAAACACGAAAAGCCTTACACAAGGCTTACGTGTTTTGACCATAGATTGTTAATATTTACAGTCTATGATTTTAATGTAAAAATCTCAATCTAAAGAGTAACTAGTAATAGCTGTCAGATAAATGTAGTGGAGTAGAAGTATAAATTAGCACAATTTGGTAATACTCAAGTAAAACTTTACTAAAATAAAGTACTTCCACCACAAACACAAACACACACACACACACGCACGCACACGCGCACACACACACATACACACTGTTCTCGTTAAACAAGGGGCGATCAAGGTAAAAAGATGATAGCGAAGGCAGATAATTATCCTTTGGCAAGTGGAGGAGTGTGTGTGAGTGCTTGTTCATACATAACCAGAAGTAGTGTCTGTGCATGGGCTTGCATTCATGCATGTGTGTGTGTGTATGAGTGTGTTATGCTAATGCCTCCGCGTGCGTTCTTTGTAGCTTAAGTGTGTGTGTGTGTGTGTGTGTGTGTGTGTGTGTGTGTGAACATGCATTCAGTCTGGTATAATTATGTAAATTGAAAGTCTTTTTGCTCTCACTGGCTTTAGCGTTGAGCCAGGCTCTTCCCTTTTATGAGTGTCTTCCCACCCGTGGCTATTGGTGTGTATGTTTGTGTGTATGTGTGTGTGTGTGTCCAATAGCCCCATCACATCAGCAAGCTAAATTATGTGACAGAGCACACAAACAGTGTTTGGTCCAGCAGGGCATAGGGGCATCCAAAAAGTGACAGAGATGCACAGCGTCGTGACTAAAGTACCATGCTGTAAATTTAAATCGGTCTGCCTGTGCACTTAACACCGAAGTTTGTGAGTGACGTTGTTGTCTCTTCTTTCTCTCTTCCTTCCCTTTCATACACAAACACCAGCATCTCAGGAGGATTGCCAATTAATCTTTACGGTGTCAGAGCTTATAGTCAAGACTTTTAAAAGGCAGCCACATAAAAGGCTTTTCAAGGAATGATCAGGTACACCAGGATTTACTATATATTTTACTATGATATTAATGCAGAGGCCGAGTCCTCAGGCTCTGCTGTATATCAGCCAGAGTTCTCAAATATACTCCCACACTATACTACAAAATAATTTTAAGCATTAATGATGAGTTGGTGAGATAAAAAGGGTAGAAGGGAGAGAGAAGAAGAAATGAAACAGTGGGACAAATAGGAGAGAGATGGATGTGGTAGCGCCTATGCATTTGACTGTGGGCAATTCAATTCTGTGCTAATAACAAATATATATAGCCACTCCAGCATATTCAAATGTATTCTATTTAGATAGCATATGTTTTTTGTACATTCTCAAACATTTTAGTGTGAGTTATCTTTCTCACACACATTGATCAGTTACCAAATAAATACTATAGGATTATTTTAGTTTATCTGTGTTTTAAAAGCCCCCGACATCTCTAGGACCCGTGTCAAACTCAAGGCCCGTGGGCCAAATCCGGCCCGGTATATCAATTTGGGTTCACAATATATTTTGGCCCGCCTAGTTGTGCACCAAACTAAAAACACATGGAAAGTGTTTTTTAAACTGCAATTACCTGTCATATAAAGCAGAATATGGCAGATTTGCCGACTCTGAGAAGAAGCAGTTTTCATATTCAGACACAAATATTCCACTGATGGGAATGTGAATTTCCATTAAAACAAACAATATTTAAATCAGCATATACGTAAACATGGATGCTAAATAGTAAGGAGTGAGATTTACTTTGTACTGGACCTTTTGCAGAAGATTAAATACAACAGAATCAATACTGATGAACAGCCTATTAAAATGACTGACATCACAGTCTGCCCTCTTTGTAACTTAAAACTTAAAATTGTGCCATGATGCATTACAAAATCACAAAAAAGTCTTGTCTTTTGCAGAAAATGAAGGAAATTCAATAGGATACTTAAGCTGAGCTGAAGTCTTCAGTGCCTTTTGTGAAAAGTAAGCAAGCTCCAATCTTTCAGTAAAGACACAGTAATAGATGTGCTTGCTGGAGATACAATTATGATCTATTACTAATCAACAGCAACTAATCTAGATCTACCATTTCCACCTATTCTGTCCATAACATAGCCTTAATTCATGACTATAGTCATATCTCCAATCTTTCTCCTCAGAGGGCATTAGGCCTATCAAATCACCGTGTGTAAACCTTAATGTAATTGCCATGGGCTCCGTGGCCAGAACATGATTGCTGTAATCTTCTTGTGGTGCAACAGGTTACCCTGAGACACTCCCATTATACACACCTTGACAAGTCACACGCACACACACACACACACACACACACACACACACACACACACACACACACACACACACACACACACACACACACACACACACACACACACACACACACACACTGCAGTACTGAGATTGTACAGTATTAGTATATGGAAATTACAGTGTGCAAAAATAAGGACATATTGAAACAGTTGCTGAAAGTCATGTTTAAATTCATATAAATAATCTAACCTATTATATAAGACTTTTTATGTAATGAAGAATCCTCTAGAGCTACAATAGGGATCACATTAGCCTCTCTTTATTTAGCATTTGCTCTAATTAACTAGTTGAGACATATCTGCTATTGAAAATCATTACAAAGTGCTTTGATTGTTGTATGTTTTTTTCTCTTGTTTTCCTCAAACTGCTGAAAGTAAGCTAGAGGTATGTGCATTGTTTTAGTCTCTTTATAGCACCCACCTTCCGTTGTGAGGTATCAAGCGAACAGCCAAGATAATCAAACCTCCAAACCTCCTCCAACAACAACAACAAACACACTCTACTCAAGTCAACAATCAACTTTGGCATTGTCTTCACTTGTCTGTACACTCAGACAAAAACACTCCAGTAGTTTTGGGAAAAAAACTACTTCTAAACTATAGTGGGCAAACTGACAAGGGTGTGATGGGACACAAAATACCCCTTCTGGCTTGCATCTGTCGCAAAACATCCCTCTCTATCAAACGGCAAAATAAGATTTTAAGAGAAAGCCCAGGGTCAGGGGCCTCATGTGGCTGTGGATGTAGTGTGCAGGGCAGAAATGAAGGTCAGGGATTTTCTTTTCCACTCTGGCATTTTTTCTAATGTACAGCTGCTACCAAACAATATTTCAAAGAGCGCCTACAGTAAGAGTACAAATGCCTTTTGGAAAAGAAAAGAAAACATCAGAAAAAAATGCCTGTCCCTCAATACAGTTTTTCATGGTTAACATGTATTGAATACATGCAAATTAGTATGCAAAACAATGCAGATTTTAGTCAAAACAATCAGTTTTACCTTTGACTCGGAACATGAGACATGATCGATAGCACAGCTGAAAGGCACACTTTGACTGCTAATACAATAATTAATCATAGTCTCAGATGACCGCAGGGAATGTCTGCTGCTCCAAGTCATTTAGATTGTGGTGAGTGAAGCAATGCTCTGGCCTTATATACTTTTCATTCGGGGGCTCAACACTGAAACCAACAATTTAACACTTCCAGCTCATTCTGCTTTTATCTCAATTCAACAGGTTTTAGACTTTTTTGGTAAGATTTGATTGATTGACAATATGAAACATAATAGTTACATAGTTTACATAATAGTTTGTTCGTTGGCTTGCTTTTACCTTGCTTTTCACTCTCACATTATAACTTACGTTAGCCTTGGCTTCATGGCTTCTAGCTTTAAAACAGAGACTGCAGTTCATCTTTCAATGATGGAATAATGCCAACATTTTTGTTTAATTTGAATGAATGAATATGAATAATGACTAGATAAAAGAAAACATAAACAAACTGCTCAAACAACAGCCCTCTTACATTAAGCTGGCATATGTGAGATAAATACATAATTCAGTAATACTATTGTTGTCTATAGGAGCAAGCTTACCGGACCGTTGCAGGTCAAAGAGTCCCCGTCAGCTCGCTCACACTGGCCATCACACTCCACACACACAGATCCGTTGGCATACTCTCGGATATCCCTGAGAGGGAGGAAAGGGATGGAGAGAGGGATCAGGATGAGTAGGGAATAAAGAGTGATACAGGTAAAAGAGACAAGATAGGGAGCAAAACATTTTTTTTTTGTGAAATAGAACAATAACATGTGTCCTTAGCCAATAAAGATTTTGAATGTGTCCATTTAGCACAATGTCATGAACAACCATTACTACATTTGGACTGAATCACATCGTTATGAATTTCAAGATTAGTGTTAGTACATTTTTATTATATATAAATCATCAAATTCAGTGGACTCCCCTTCTTGACAACCTGTGCAAAAAACAAAAAACAATGGCAGTGATCTGTTGAATTCCTGCTAAATCTTAATCCTAATGTCAATATCACAGTTTTGTTTTCCCTTCAAATGCTTCCTTTTTGCTGAACACGAGTTTGTAAATGATCCTTTTCAATCAATAATGTCTGAATCTGAATAAGTTCAGGATGCCATTTCCAGAGCAAAGAAGACATATGGAGGGATTGAGAGAGAGAAATATTATTAGTAGCGGATGATTTGTCTGTTTCTATCTGCTAGTATGAGCATCGTATCTTACAATGATTACTTTGGGAATAAAGGTCAGTAGATGTAGTCGTAACATCAGTAGGAACTCTCAAACACACACACACACGACCACACCCACACCCACACACACACACACACCCACACCCACACCCACACACACTGTAGCTAATTAGCTAACTGTAACACTGATCAAATCGTGCAGGGGGTCGAGGCAGTTGAAAGTTGCAGTACCTGCGAGGGTTGCAACGCTTTGAAAAATCAATTAAATTAAGTGCCTTGTTATTCAATTTCTAAAATCCCCTTATAATAGTAGAACACCAGAGTGGCCTCGGAAAGTCATTAAATTTGACCACAGTGTGGCTGAGTTGGCACTTTGCCTTTGTCACTACAGGACAAGGAGAATTACTTTGGGTACTTCTCTTTTGGTCAGTGAGGGAAAACAGAATGTTCAATCTCAGCACTGGGAGAAAAGAAAATGTCGTTGGCCCAGTGGGATCTAAATCAAATTAGTATTAATTATGCTTCATCTGGCCTTCATAAAACCTTCCAGGAGGCAGGGGAGGTAAGCCTTTGTCTGGGTGTGTGCTGGTTAAAACATAAAGGATGCAGTGTAGCTGGAAGATATCACTGACACTTACAGTAAGACTTATAGGCTATTGCATGATATTATGCTGTGTTCTGCATTTCTGTATTTTCTGTCTGTTAAGGGACAAAGATGCAGTAACACATTTGCCGTGAATAATACACCTTTACATGGATTTGATGCAGAAATAACATTCATTTCAAATGGCTTTTGGAAATAATACACACTGCCAAACCACACATTTTGAACAATAACGTCCAAATGGTTTTGATTTTGTCAGCAACCATTTACACATCGTTTGATGTGTAAGGCAATTCAAGCTTCTTGTCGTTGTGCTGCTGTCTGACAGTGTGTCAATACATTTTAAATGAACCACACAGGTTAAATTCACACAAACTGAAACTGCTGTTACATTTTAAACATATAAGTCACCAAATGAATAAAAGTGCTTCCTTGTGGTTAAGCAAGCAGTGTATATTAGAGTCTTCAAGTCCTTTTGTCCTCCAATATTTTGTCATGCACACATGATATTAAGTAAGTTCTGCAAACTGTCATGCTATCCTTGTTAAGGTAGATTTGCTGCACTTCTACTACATAGGAATACAGGTGCTGTAACAAAAACTTGAGCTACAGGGCAACTTGATTAGCAACTTGGCAACTTGGATTAGACAAAGAAATGCTGAGCAAATACCAAATAAATGCACACACAATGATGAAATATTTAAAGTATGACTCATGAGACACACAGCTCAGAGGGTAAAGGGTTGGGGTTGCATTCAGTAAAGCTTCTTATTTGGTAGATGATGTGCTGGTAACACTAACAGGGTGGGTGGTGCTGACGTGCAGGTGGACAGGTGGACAGGTAGGCAGGGCGTGGCCCCGTGCGCAAGCAGTGACTGTGACACGCAGTGACACGCCTAGCCCCCCTGCCCTAACGGCACCTTCTGGTTCTCCTGATTCCTCTCCAATGTGGCCACCAAAGGTTTTGTTATCAAATAAGGACTCTGAACTTATAAGCATCTTTTCAGCAACTCTGCAAGGCAAACAAAGAAATCTAAAATGTTATTTGTAAAACTCGCTGGGGAGCCGGAGTTGTCACCGTTTTGGAATGATGGGATAGCATCAAGCTATACTTCCTTTTAAAGTCAAGGGCCCCCTATTGTTTTGAAACTCTGCAGGGGTGCCTTTTAAACGACAGTTACGTATTGTGACTGCAGATTCTATGAGTATAGGCATAGCCCTCTAAGAGCTGTTGCTATTGGGTTTATCCCTTGCACGTGCGCAGTTGTGAAGATTTCTTTCACGCCCTTGTGCCCCGCACGGGCCTCTCTTACGTCCGCAGTTACTGTATATCATAGCTGCGCGACCCGAGATCTGCTCCCAACATCAGCATTTTTCTTCAGCCAATGTTAGTGAAGCAGGTGGCCTGGATCTTAGAGGGCTATGCATATACTCATAGAATCTTGAGTTACAATACGTGACTACCGTTCTATTTCGTATAGCCTTCGCCCTCTAAAAGCTGTTGCTATTGGGTCAAGGGCGTAGCTGATGTAGTCAATGCCACCTGCGACACAAAAGTCCACAAGCAGAACATAGACTAGTTCCTCTTCCTACTCACACTGAACAGGTTTTAATGTATCAAAAAAACTGCCACCACCATGATTGGCCTGCTACTGATCGTAGGGCCCATGTCATGTGGATTTTGAAGGTGCTTTACAATAATAAAAAACTAATTAATCCAATGCACCTTTTCTTTTAGTGGAAACCTGTTAATGACTTTAGCTTTTATTATCCATTGCTATAATCTCGCTTTCTGTGAAAACTGAACTTACATTTAATTTAAATTTAAAAGCACTTTATGTTTTATATGGTGACTTTTCAAAACCTAATAGTTATTTCATTATATATTTTAAGTGATAAGCATTTTAAATAATGTGATTTGTCAATAAAATGAAAGGGGAAAAATGATTTGTAAAAATGATGTGCACTGTAATGTAATTTTAGCTAAATTCAAACAGCTACTTCTGCAGTCAATGAACCAGGAAAAGTGATCAATATGATCAGAAGCTAAAGAAGCTGAAACTAAACTTTTTCTCGACTGACATACGGTTTCCTGGCCGAAGAGTTCATGTTCGATTTTGTTTGTGCAGCTAGAGTCCATATGATTTATTCTTGGCATTGACACACAGTAGTGCCACACATATTGTCTGTATTGGATTGCTGGGTGAGATGACGCATACACAGTTTGCTCCAACCAAATCACTTTATAAGGCACTAATTGTTACCATAGAGACTTGACAAACACTTTCTATTGCAGCAACTGTCTCCAGGGTCTATGAATGACCATCCATTGTGTTGCATAGGGACTGGGAGGGAGGGCGGTGAACCTGTTGATCTTATTTATTATCGACCCAATGGCATCATGTTGAGTGTTGCAGTGACGTGGCTAGGTTAGCACAGTTGGTAGAGCAGGCACACATATATAGAGGTTTACTCCTCGATGCAGCGGCTGCAGGTTCGATTCCAACCTGAAGCCCTTTGCTGCATGTCGTTCCCCCTCTCTCTCCCCTTTCATGTCTTCATCTGTCCTATGGAAATAAAGGCCAAAAATGCCCGAAAAAATAATCTTTAGGCTGCCTCACTTGTGACAACATAAATAAAATTGGCCTGATTTTGTCAGATTTTGTCTGCTGTGTCGGAGGGGCAATGTGAAATGCATTTTTTTTGCCCAAAGAAGGTATTTGGGGTGATGGCCCTCGTCATCTGTGTTTGTGTGTGTGTTTATGCCATGCAGATTTTTTTCTTTGTGGTGATACACCAGGCCCAGAGAAGAATAGGGTTGGGTAACGAAATCCGGATCCACTATGGAACCGGTTCCTACGCAAACGGTAGTATTGGGACCGGATTAGAGCGCAAATTTCGGTTCCGACTGAAATATTTTCCCTCTGTCGCTCAGGACAGCGGCAGACTCTTTTTTCTTTCTCCCTTTTCTGTCAAATGATGCGCTTGAACGCTCACGGTGTGAAGCGTGTGTGTGCGCTATTCTCCGACATGCACTCTACAATCCCTGCTGATAGACGGCTTTTTGTACACGCTCCGAAACAGACGTAAAAATATCACACTTTCTCTGTAGTCTACCGTTCCAACCGTAAATGTTCCTGCTCACCAAAATGGACGTAAAAGCATAATAACCATTCACTGCACGTGATCGCTAGTTAAATTACACTTGTTCTGCTAGTCTATTGTTCAGGACAAGACCCTGTAGCCTGGTGGTGGGGGAAGTGGGACAGCCTCCCCAAATTGTCTGCCCTTTCAAACTCCTACCTGTGTGTGTACAGACCTCTTGGACACAGTCTGAAAGAGTTTTCTCCTGTGCAGGACATGCCATAAGTTTGAAGCTGGTTGGCATACCAACTCAACAACATTTATTTTGTTGTTACTTGTTAATAGTGTAACTGTTATTTGTTAAATTATTGTAGTTATGTGTTAGGTGACTTAGGTTTACTTATTATACATTTAAGTACTTTAAAACGTTAATATATTGTTACATTTAAAAATATTTCAATAAAAAAAAAAAAAATCCATAAAAGAGCCTTTCTTTGATGTCATTTTTTAGTTTTTCAAGAATCGGTTTAGGAATCGGTTAGGAATCGGAATCGTTTTAAAAGTACCGGTTCGGCATCGGAATCGGAAAAATCCAAACGGTACCCAAACCTAGAGAAGAAAGGGGTGTCTTCACTTATAGTACATCTATGTTTTCCTATTTTTTTTTTATAGATGGCTGTTGGAACTAGACACAGATATTCCTACTAAGAGAGGCCAAGAGTAAGCTTTCAGCTTGGCTATGAAATCCTGTGTCATTTATGGCATCCTCACCCAAAGATAAGTTGATCTTCTTCTGCTGATTCTATTTTTCTGTTTTTTATTTTGCTATTAAGTTAGCCATAGTATAGAAGCTACTCATTTCTTAGATACTAAAGATAGGTCTGCTGGTATCAATACAAGGTACGCTGGATTATTTTAACTGTTGGAAAGTATTCAGGCTGATCTGAAATAAACCAGACACTGAAAAAACAAAAACAAAACTGGCAGTTCATCTACACCTTACATTGTTTTTACATTTGGCATGTAAGTCATTTTGAAAAAAAAATCCAAGAATTTAAATTTTATCAAAACCTAGAAAAAAGCACAATGGATGAGAGCAGGAGCTAGTCCATTTTATGGTTTGCTTTATTTTATGAGCATAATAGAGAAAATGATGAGGACAGTAATTAAATTAAGAGGTGTACAACTTCTTTTTACAATTTGGGCAAACCTTAAATGTAATTAGGACCTCTAAGGACATTAAGAGGACAACACACTATGTAACTCAGAAGTGTATATGCATGCAAATGCATAACTCACCCTTCATAAAGGTTGCAGGTATCCACACAGGTTCGTCCACGACTGAAGTATCTGCAGGAGAGGCATTGGTCTGGGCCAGGACCCCAACACCCTGCGTCTGAACACAGCGGGTCACACACCATCCCCGTCTTGGCTGCTCAAGGCAAACATACACAAAAAGAAAGAGACAACAACAAAGGATTACATCTGTGTAGAATGCAGTCGTGCTTTCATGACTCAGCGCAGATGCAGAGAGTAAACCCTAATTTGCCCCATATAGCTGGATATAAAAACACTCCATATAGTCACATTATTTATGAAAAGGCACAGGACTAGATGTTCTAAAGCATATGCAGTTTGCAAGGGTTAATTTTTTTCATAAAAAAAATATGGTTCATTGCGGTGGTCTATAAAAGGTGTGTTTTTGTGGAGACGACTCTCTGAAACAAAGGCAGGAGTAATGGCAGCAAGACAGAGAAATAGTTGCAGGGTTCAACGACGTGCTGAAGGATTAGGCTATTTCTATTTATTGAAGAAATCTGTTAAACATGAGCAGTCACACAATAATTACCCTAATGGAAGAAATGAAAGAAGACATAGATCCTCCCACAAATACTCCCATTCGATCCCAGCAACAGTTTAAAAAAAAATTACATTAATTAGCTAATTTCAGCCGTCCAATGTGAGTGTATATACTGTATGTTCCGTATTTATATAAATTGTCTATTAATGCGTTGTGTGTGTACAGTACTTCTTAATATGACTCACTGTGGAGCTAACAAAGGAGAGAGCTGTCCTGCTTCATTATAAAACTACTGAGCCAGCAGCGATGAAGCACTAGTGGGACCTACAGCAGAAAGCACCTGCAGATGCCATGCACATAAAAAAAAAAACAAATCCCTGGAACTTTATAGTCTGGATATATTTGAAGGGTTTAAACCCAACCTTTCAGCTCTACTCATACCTTTTGGTGTCAAAAGGCTCAAATATTCCTAACTAAATATTTTGGATTGGCTTAAATCCAAAAACATCAGTATCTGCTTTCAACGCACAAATCCATAGCTGCACATAGACAGTACAGACAGTTTGTTGTTTAAAATAGTCATGTAAAGACAGCTTAGATTTAAAAAGCATTAAAAGTGCCCATTCACAGTGGACAGACAAGCTCTCTCTTTATATGCCTCGCTGTTTATAGTACCAACAGTACCAACAGATCTAGGCCATCACATCTACTCTATTCCATTATTTTCTTGTGTCTGAATCTCTTATCTCTCTCTCTCTCTCTCTCTCTCTCTCTCTCTCTCTCTCTCTCTCTCTCTCTCGTCCACCTTCAGCACTTATTCCTACAAAGGTTTCTACATCTGAGAGTATTACAGTGACAAAATGAGAGTGTTGAAGTAACAGGTGGCAGCACTGCAGATACACTGGGAACTTGTATCATTCAATCTGCTTCTAACATGATTTCCCCCTTGTCGGTGGATTTTAAAACAGACTCTTCTCTTCTCTTCTCTTCTCTTCACTTCACTTCTCTTCTCTTCTCTTCTCCATAGCTATGAACATGGTTACAAAGAGGCCCCTGCTGTTTTTGAGGTCCTGGCCACATGTAAGCCAGGGGGTATGCCCCAGGGTCAGCCATAGCCACTTTCAAAATGCTTAAATTCATATTTTTTTAATAAGAAAAAAGGATGCAGATACATGGAGAAAACAGAAATCAAGTGTTGCCTTTGAGGGAAGAGGATGAAAGCGTTGCCTTTCACAAGATACAAAACCACCTCTGTCAGGCTTCCAGCGCCGTAGGTAAACTGACCAGGCAGAGGGAAAGATGAGGAGAGCGAGGAATGATAGGTGCTAAAAAAAGGAAATAAACACGAGAAGAGGTTGGATGGAGTTTTACCTATACAGCACTTGCAAGATCAAAAAGATACCAACGTCAGATGTTTCTGTAATGGGTGGAAAACAAAAGCCCATGGGGCCAAGCTGTCAGTTACTTTTTGGAGTCCCGTGGGAGACAGGAGAACATGCTATAATAATGATTATGATATAGAGAAAGAAAGAAACAAAGAAAGAAAGTAACAAAGAAACACTTGTCAACCTGTTAATATTCAAAGGGTTGTTGGGAGAGGTGGAATTGGAACTCATGTGTTGCCTTCAGTTTCCTGCATCCTTTTCTTGTTTCAAAGACAGCATTAAAAGCAAAGCAGGGCAGCTACTGAAAAAGCTAAAGAGGGATGGCTGGCAGCTGAGGAAATGATCCATGTCCCTGTGCTACATGTGGCAAAACAATGACATTGATAATCTTTTTTTCATTTTCCTCTTCGCTGCAATATTGACTTATGTGGACTTAGGCGTAAATAGTTTGAATAATACATAATTTAAAAAAATATAAAATCACTCTTTTTTTAAAGATTATTTTAGGCCTTTATTTCCATAGGACAGATGAAGTACCGAGGGGTTGCAGCCTCTGCCGTGAAAGAGGCAATGCAGCGGGTGTGGGAGAAGTTCGAAGAAGACATGGAGAAGGACTTTCGGTCGGCACCAAGGTGCTTCTGGAAAACCGTTTGCCACCTCAGGAGGGGGAAGCGGGGAACCATCCAAGCTGTGTACAGTAAGGATGGGACACTGTTGACCTCAACTGAGGAGGTAATAGGGCGGTGGAAGGAGCACTTTGAGGAACTCCTAAATCCAACTAATACGCCCTCTATGGTAGAGGCAGAGCTGGAGGATGATGGGTGATTGTCGTCAATTTCCCTGGTGGAAGTTGCTGATGTAGTCAAACAACTCCACAGTGGCAAAGCCCCTGGGATTGATGAGTCCAGAAATGCTTAAGGCTCTGGGTGTGGAGGGGTTGTCTTGGTTGACACGCCTCTTCAACATTGCATGGAAGTCTGGGACGGTGCCTAAGGAGTGGCAGACCGGGGTGGTGGTTCCCCTTTTCAAAAAGGGGGACCAGAGGGTGTGTGCCAATTACAGGGGTATCACACTTCTCAGCCTCCCCGGTAAAGTCTACTCCAAGGTGCTGGAAAGGAGGGTTCGGTTGATAGTCGAACCTCGGGTTGAGGAGGAACAATGCGGATTCCGTCCTGGTCGTGGAACAACGGACCAGATCTTTACTCTCGCAAGGATCCTGGAGGGAGCCTGGGAGTATGCCCAACCAGTCTACATGTGTTTTGTGGATCTGGAGAAGGCGTATGACCGGGTCCCCCGGGAGATACTGTGGGAGGTGCTGCGGGAGTATGGGGTGAGGGGGTCCCTTCTCAGGGCCATCCAATCTCTGTACAACCAAAGCGAGAGCTGTGTCCGGGTTCTCGGCAGTAAGTCGGACTCGTTTCAGGTGAGGGTTGGCCTCCGCCAGGGCTGCGCTTTGTCACCAATCCTGTTTGTAATATTTATGGACAGGATATCGAGGCGTAGTCGGGGTGGAGAGGGGTTGCAGTTCGGTGGGCTGGGGATCTCATTGCTGCTCTTTGCAGATGATGTGGTCCTGATGGCATCATCCTTCAGCACTCACTGGATCGGTTCGCAGCCGAGTGCGAAGCGGTTGGGATGAGGATCAGCACCTCTAAATCTGAGGCCATGGTTCTCAGCAGGAAACCGATGGAGTGGCTTCTTCAGGTAGGGAATGAGTCCTTACCCCAAGTGAAGGACTTTAAGTACCTTGGTGTCTTGTTCGCGAGTGAGGGGACAATGGAGCGGGAGATTGGTCGGAGAATCGGTGCAGCGTGTGCGGTATTACATTCAATCGATCTCACCGTTGTGATGAAAAGAGAGCTGAGCCAGAAGTCAAAGATCTCAATCTACCGCTCAGTTTTCGTTCCTACCCTCACCTATGGTCATGAAGGCTGGGTCATGACCGAAAGAACGAGATCCAGGGTGCAAGCGGCCGAAATGGGTTTCCTCTGGAGGGTTGCTGGCGTCTCCCTTAGAGATAGTGTGAGAAGCTCAGTCATCCGTGAGGAGCTCGGAGTAGAGCCGCTGCTCCTTCGCGTCGAAAGGAGCCAGTTGAGGTGGTTCGGGCATCTGGTAAGGATGCCCCCTGGGCGCCTCCCTAGGGAGGTGTTCCAGGCACGTCCAGCTGGGAGGAGGCCTCGGGGAAGACTCAGGACTAGGTGGAGGGATTATATCTCCAACCTGGCCTGGGAACGCCTCAGGATCCCCCAGTCGGAGCAGGTTAATGTGGCTCGGGAAAGGGAAGTTTGGGGTCCCCTGCTGGAGCTGCTACCCCCGCGACCCCGGATAAGCAGACGAAGATGGATGGAGATGAAGACATGAAAGGGGAGAGAGAGGGGGAATGACATGCAGCAAAGGGCCACAGGTCGGAGTCGAACCCACGGCCGCTGCGTCAAGGAGTAAACCTCTTTATACGTGCTCCTGTTCTACCAACTGAGCTAACCTGGCCACATAAAGTCACTCTTGGATGTTTATGAAACCATTGTCAAGATCAAAAAATTTAAGAAAGAGATAGGTTCTTGGTTTAAAATAATCATAGAAATTATTTGCTAGTATCATTAGAACCTTTGAGTCCAGTGATGCTATCAATTACATATTTGCATCGCAAGAGCACCTTGGCCACCACTGACTCGCCAAAATGGGATCACACCTTTTATTTTGAAAGCGGACTATATTTGCTTCCAGTATTTCTTGCAGGTTCTTTACTAAAATTCTGCTCCAATTTGTGTTCCCTTGTATGGGGATAATATAAAGCACCTGTTGTTTTTAATAGGCCTTTTGTTACAGCAGACTTTGACTTGTCAAAATAGGAAGAGCACAGGTGTTAGTAATAACATTAACAATAGCTATGATCTATGGAAGATACTTTATATATGGACTAAATAAGAATACTCTCTACTGTTTGCTTAAAGCTCTCTTCTTATGAGACTCAGCAATGGTCTTCCTAAGGTTAAGTTCAATTAACTTAAAGGTGTTTTCACTCATTCTGACATTCATTAGACATCTGCTAAGTGTGAAGATATTAATATGAATGATAAAGGTGTAATTTGTCCTGCCCCCAAATATGCAGCAGAGCTAACAGGAAAGTCAGGGAGATCGGTCTGCACACACCCACCCAAGTCCTGAGAAGAGCTCTAATCAGCCAAAAAACATTTAATAATAATTTAAGCTTACCATGTGTGTGCATTTTTGCAGGATTTAAGACATTGCTGAGAAAGGTATGGTTACGAAACAGCCCTCTCTGGGTTGGGTTTATTCTGCTGATAGCACTTATGTGGCTAAAAATTACAGTGCACTTTGCGATCCCAAGATCTGACATTTTGAAGAAGTGTGTGAAGGAAACAAAACACATTTCTCTAATGTTTCTGACATTTTATTGCTAATGACTCTGAGCCATCACTCAGCAGTAAGTTTAAGGACCCCATCATAAGCTGTGGGATTCCCTTTGTTCAAATATGTGCCCTAATAAAGTTCCAGCAGCTGAAAGATTGTCTTTAACATTTAATACTTGCTTTGAACCAAAGTGAGCGGATCCTTCTTTTCTAAGGGCAACAACATTCAAACATGTCTGACGGTCTTGTTTGCACACCATGGTTAACAAAAAAACAGATATTAACTCAATAGGATTACTTGTGCGATAGTTGTACTACTGATAACCCTTTAAGTTTGCGTTGTAGCAATTTTTTAGTCAAAATTAAAAGAAATTGGTAATACTGTTCACTACCAGTCTTCAACCGATGTCTGACTGTCAAATTATAGCTAAGTTAAAAGAAATTGAGCAGCACTTAAAGCACATTGAAGAGAGTTTTAAAAGATTATTTAAGAGTCATTTTCATCCAAAGCAAAGATGGGCAGTTTGAAGACAACATCAACTGCAATCAGATCCACAGCAAACTGCAAAAACTCTTAATGTGAGTTTATAAATGTACAGCCAAACAGGTTTTTTGGCCTTAATAGGTGAGCAGAAATTCAACTTGTTCGACAACTTATGATGAAACTTCCTGGAAGAGCTTTGAAATGTTTTCAACCCTACATCAGTCCAGTGGATCATTTGACTTGACCTTGTACTACCTGGATGAATGAGACTATGAACAGACCAGGTGAACCGTTTTGTAATCTTGTTTAAAGTATGATTTGACAAAAACATGTGATAGCACAAACATTAGCATATTCTTAGATGTGTTAGCTAACTCTATAGCCCTAAGTATCTTATAGAAAGTTTCAGAAGGTTTCAGGTTTCTCTAATTACCAAATGACGTTTCTACATCACTACAACTACCGTACACGCACGCACGCACGCACGCACGCACGCGCACGCACGCACGCACGCACGCACGCACGCACGCACGCACACACACACACACACACACACACACACACACACACACACACACACACACACACACACACACACACACACACACACACACACACACACACACACACACACACACACACACACAATAAATGGGCACATGCAGACTCTGTCTTTGCAGCGAAACCTGCCCTTTTCTAGTCCCTGCTAGGCTCAGTCAAGTGTGGACACACACATACACACTCAGATGCACACATGCAGAGCCATGTCAAGGAGAGCAGTGTGTGACTCTTGAGTCTCACCCAAGTCTTCAAAGTCACTGAATAGAGAGAGAGAGAGAGTGTGTGTGTGTGTGTGTGTGTGTGTGTGTGTGTGTGTGTGTGTGTGTATGTGTGCCCCCAACACTAAGGAACTGCCCAGGGGAAGCGAACACATGAACAGCGAAAAAGGGGCCAACTCAATAATGCAAATACTGGCTCATTAATGAACATTATACATAAATGAATAATGCCTTAAAACTTGTGGCACTGATATAATAAAAGCTCTTCCATTTTTAGAGACACAATTTTTGTCTCATCACCTAAGATATTTGACTAATTTAATTTCTTCTCTGAATGGTTCTGTTGGTTAATTAGTCTAATTATGGGATTATTGTTTTTAGTTGTCATTAGAAGTTAGTGAGATGTGGCCGGGTTAGTTCAGTTGGTAGAGCAGGCGCACATATAGAGGTTTACTCCTCGACGCAGTGGCCGCAGGTTCAAATCTGACCTGCGGCCCTTTGCTGCATGTCATTCCCCCTCTCTCTCCCCTTTCATGTCTTCATCTGTCCTATGGAAATAAATGCCTGAAAAAAAATAATCTTAAAAAAGAAACAACAGTGAGATAACAGCTTTTACTCATATGACATACAGAGAATAATAGAAATGACGACGACGTGGTTCTGATATTACATGTTCAGTGTTGATGGTGCCTTCTGCAGGAGCACAGTTAAGTTATGAGAAAAGCGGAGTTCCTCACCCAGAAAACAGTAAATTAACTTGCCTAAGCAGATATTCCTTTCATCTTAAAATAATCAACTTGGAGCATTGACCTAATAATCAGAGTTTTGTCTCAAGTTGAATAGGTGTCAGGTCAGCAATCCTAAATTCTGCCAAACCGTTAGTGTCTGAGTCTACAGAACATGAACATGTTAAAGAAAGAGTCCTGTCTCGATTGTGCCTGGAGCTGCACAACTGATGTTGAAGGCAAGACTAGAACACAAAAAATATTTTAGTTTCACCAGTTTAGTTCAGTGAGCAATGACGTAATATAATAATGTTAAGTGTTTCCATTTTGTTTTCTCTCTTACATTTTATCAACATGTTTACATTGTTGGACACTGGGTTTAAGATTCCCAGTGACAAAAATAGGATGGATGCAAATTATATTTTCGAGTAGCACACATTTGTATCAGAACTGGATACAAAACAAACTGGCCTGGTAAACAAGATTAAGTAAAGTCTGTTTGTTTCTTTGTAGCTCAACAACAGAGGTGTTTTTTCTATATGTATTGGGATTGGGAATTATTACTGAATTTGTTATCTATTTTACAGTTCCAGCTTTGGGCAAATGTGTCTTGATACACAGTTTGTTTGCATTATTAAAGGTCCCATGACATGGTGCTATTTGGATGCTTTTATGTAGACCTTAGTGGTCCCTTAATACTGTATCTGAAGTCTCTTTCCCCGAAATTCAGCCTTGGTGCAGAATTACAGCCTCTAGAGCCAGTCCCAAAATGAGCTTTCCTTAGGATGTGCCATTTCTGTGTCTGTAGCTATTGAGGAGGAAAGAGGGGGGGGCAAGGTGAAGCGTGGGGGTGTGGCCTTGACCAACTGCCACTTTGCTCGTTTGAAAGCCATGATGTCTCTCTCTCTCTCTCTCATGGGTGGGCCAAATTCTCTGGGCGGGCAAAGCAGAGAAAAGGGAGGTAACCTTTCTCCTTATGACCTCATAAGGAGCAAGATTCCAGATCGGCCCATCTCAGCTTTCATTTTCTCAAAGACAGAGCAGGATACCCAGGGCTCGGTTTACACCTATCGCCATTTCTAGCCACTGGGGTACCATAGGCAGGCTGGGGGAACGCATATTAATGTTAAAAAAACCTCATAAAGTGAAATTGTTATGCCATGGGACCTTTAAATTAACGCAACAGCGTTGCAATTAAATGGTATGTGCCAGGCCCCTGAGCCACGGCAAAGAAGGCAAACTGTTTTGATGGACCTCCACTTCTGTTTTGGTACAGGAACATACATAAGTTTTTGATGTATGTGATGGTTTCAGTATGAACTTACAGCACTTCTGTGGGCTTTGGTTGTTGCGGATAAGAACCTTCTGATTTGCAGCACGGAACAGTCTTGTCCAGTTGACAGTGTTGTAGTAGCAAAGCTGGCTGTTCTCTGCGATGTGGACATTCCCGGCGCTTATCTCTCTCAGCGACTGGAGCTGCAGTGATGAGATGACCTGCTGCTTTAACACTAGCAGGGAGATCCCACTGAGAGGGAAGAATGGGTAAAGGTGAGAGCAGGAGAGAGCCAGCAAGGAGGGGGAGGAAGAGGAGAGGAGCAGGAAGAGAAGGGATGAGGTATAACAGGGAGAGGAAAGGAAAGAGGCAGAGAACATGGATTTATTTCACAAGTTTTGATTTGAGAGAATGCCACTGCTCTCTCACAGTATAGCCTAGGCAGAAATTTACAATAAGAATACATCCTTGAAATCAAAACTATATTTATTTATTTATTTATTATTATTATTATTTATTTTTTTCTTCACTTCTACCTCAGTGTGCATCTACTGCTGCCAGCCTCTATGTTAGCCACTGAGTCAGATTTGAATGGAAATGTGCTGGATTGTAGTACAAAATCCAAACAGAACATTTAGGAGGGTGTGACTTCTCACTGGAAAACATACTTTCAGTATGTTAAAGTAAACATTCAAACATAACAAATACTAGTACTAAAGTGTGAAAAACAAGTAGCAACATTCCTAAGTGGTCTTAATTTGAAGGCAAGGCAAGGCAGCTTTATTTGTAGAGCACATTTCAGCAACAGGGCAATTCAAAGTGCTTTACATAAAAATAAAAGTTACAGTGCAGTATAATAAATTGAACATTAAAGAGCAGTTAAAAACAGTTAAAAATATAAAAGCAGATAAAATACAAGATTTTAGGCTGCTAGTTTGGGACAATGTATAAGCCGTTGCTCTATACACGTAATCCACCTGCAATCCTTACCGTGAATACACATAACCATTAAGCCACACCACTGGAGTAAGATAAAGGCTACCAATCTCCACCGTGGTCTTGTGTGTGTACAACTATAACACCACAGTATAATCACTTTACAATAATAAGGTGTGTAGATTAATAAACTTCAAACTATACTGCATCTGCTTAATTCTTATTTCATATTTTTTCTTTGTTGCCGCATTTTGCTATATGCTGTTGCAACAACATATCTTCAAAAGACTTCTTTTAATTATTATACCCTCAAGCCTCTCTTTCTTCCTTTTATTCTTCAATGCCCCCCACAGGAGGCCAGTGGGGTGTCAGTGCAATCAGATAGACAGAGAGTATGCAGGATCAAGCATTGGATCAGGGTGGGTGGCAGGCTGTAATTTGTACTGCAGCCAGCTGTTTCCATCTGCAGGTGGATGACACACAGGTGCATGCACACACACCCTCATGCACACATTCAGACACACACACCACAACCCACTACATCCTACAGTCCACACTTTGCCATCAGCCATATGCATACACTCACTTTGTTTCCATACGAATGTCACAGCAAATTTTAGAGTACCTTTGGAAAAATCACTAAAAAAAATAAATTAAAAATAATTATGTTCCATCATCTGGGTAAAAACAACAACAAGTTGGGGTCTTAGATGTCAAAACAAAACTATCACAAAAATTTGTTTGGGGCACCAACCAATTCTTTGGTACCAAGTTATGTTAGTCATATTTCTTACTGACTTAATGACTATAGAAGCGTATCCAACCAAACCACATTTACTTTTAATTTGCATTTAAATGATTTCAATATATACCAAACTACTTAAAATCTACTGCTAGATGCAATTATTTTAGCAATTTGGGAAGACAGTACTCTCTCCCTTTACCTTGTTTTGAGTGTTGAAGATTGCAACAATGGAAGTTTCACAGCATGTCACACACTCTGCACTCCCTTATGGTAACATGATTTTACTGTACGTGTCAATATAAACACAATTCCACTGATCAACCCAGTAATACTCTGGGACACACAACACTGTGTCAATAAAGGGAAAGTAGAAGAAGAGTGCCAGCTAGTAACCATGGATTTAAACAATGCAGGTTCAAAGAATCGGCTTTGCAAATGTTTTTCTGAAGAAAGAAATGCACCTCAAGGATACACACTACGCTTTGGGGCGTAATACTGAATGTAAACAGTGTTTATTTTCGAGGAAACTCCACAGGGAACCTTAAATCATGTAACTCACCTTAAATCACTTCTCACTAAATCACTGATTTAGTGAGAAGGTGTACAGTAATACATTTGACAGATCCAATCACCAATGAATTTACCCTTTTCTTAATTCCCCAAAGAGCTCTAGTTTTAAAGAAAATGCATGTTTTGCTATATTGCTACAAACTAAACTATTTATTATTAGCTTAGCTATAATTGAGGCAGTGTTGACACAGCTATGATATAAATTTCACTCAGAGTCTAAAAACATATCTAATCACAGCAAAGCTATTATGTTCTCAGGTGTGTACCTGTACAGTGCTCTTCCCCCGATAGTTGCAAGGTTGGAGAAAACACTCAGGTCTGTCATGTTGTCAGGCCAAGACTGGATGTTCAAAAAGCCTAAATGGGGACACAGACACACACACAGGTTATACTGTATTGAGTCACCTGTACTGACAGACTATTATGAGCTGTCTATCATATCCTCTATTTCACACAGTGACAAGAATAAAATGAGTAGGGAGAGTTGGCATCTCTCTAGAATTAGCAACACTCCAGGACCACAGTAAGTACACCACCTGAGTCTCATCTGAAAGCAGCCAGGCACTTTTAAGCCACAAAAACGCCATAGGCTCAGCAACTCCACAGGGGAGTTTGGTGCCAGCTATAACAAGTGCAAAGTTGATTTATCAATATTTTTTTTTGCATTTCCTTTATCTGCTTCTCTATTCTTGAATCATTTAAAAGATTAAATGAATAGCTGAGAGGATGGCTGTGGCTAGGGTTTTCAATAATGGATTTAGATGAAATATTAAGTAGAGAAACGGTAAGGGGGTACAATCCCTAAGCCAAGACCAAGGGACAAACAAAACAGTTGGATGAGGCTTTGATACTCAGGAAATATACGGGTAGAGGAGTAAAGGTAAGAGATGAAAAGGAAGAAGTTGGAATTAAGGGACGTCCAGGTAACTATAACAACAAAGACAAATGCTACAAATTCCTTTAGCATTAAAGGAAAAACATAGGCCACAGGGTGCTGTTGTATTGCCTTCCTCATAAAGAAGAGATGGGAAGGAGGTGTTAGTGAATAGATCCAATCAATGAACGATTTTGACTCCATTATATTAAACTGTGTGTTTTTCCTCCCACAGGATGCATGCAAATTTCTGTTAAAAAAGGCAGGGATGGTGGAGAGAGGTAGGCGGAGTTGCGGAGATGAAGGCCGCTCACTGCTTGATGACAAGAGAACAATAACCTTCAACGGCACCTTTATCAGTTTGTGGACATTATTTTGTCTGTTATGTCAATCCCAGCTGAGCAGCTTAGCGAATGCTTATTAAGAGTGTTTGATGGACAGAAACTGACCAGTCTTACAGTTTTTTACAATCACTTTGGCGCTATTTTCAGAAC
This sequence comes from Perca flavescens, assembly GCF_004354835.1. Lineage (NCBI taxonomy): Eukaryota > Metazoa > Chordata > Actinopteri > Perciformes > Percidae > Perca > Perca flavescens. Next base: position 24,153,259 of record NC_041341.1, on the reverse strand, counting down.
CTTGACGTCATTCTTCAAAACTCTAGACACAAAACTCAAAACGATCATCACTTGTAACACAGGCTATCCAATGTTCAAAACATTGCATTGTGCATTCATATCTTTAAATAAATATTGCACATGCACAACCATTGGTTCAAAAAACAAATTTATGGTGAAATACCATTGAAACATTACTTTAGATCACCCACACACAAGCTACCCATAGTTTCACTGTGTCATCGTTCGTACAATCGTTAAATATTGTAGTACAAAATAGGTGATACATGTTTCATTATGGTACTAGATGTAAATACATCCCTGTAAAAGTACTGAAGTAGTAAAGAGAATACTACAGACACAGTGAAATCATTGAACAAAACCTGAAATGTATTGATGAAAAACAATACAGTACGATCACAACATAGGTTTATTTGAATCAAAGCAAAATAATTAGCTACAAAATAGAAAAGAAAAGACAGTACTGTAAAACATCAAATGCAGTGTTCCTCAACTTGCTTGTACTTTACAGTAAAAAGCAAAACAAAGAAGTGATTACTGTACTTCTACTTCATTACTGTATCTTCATCAACTCTGTCTTGTGGATTTGGCTCATGTATGTATTTTGTTTTTTGATTTGTCTATTCTGTCCTGTTGTGTGTGTGTGTATGCGTGTTTGTGTGTGTGTGTGCGCGTGCGAGCGCTGGGTTCTTGTTTTCTTTTTTGTGGGTGGGCTATAGGGGCCTGAAGAAAGGTGCATGGAAGGTCCAGTAAATGGGTGTGAAGCTCCTTTTGTTTTCACTTATCTGTACAACACTTTGTTTATGAGAATGTCACTAACTTGGAAAAAACAATAAAGTTTGGTAAAAAAAATAAAAGAGTGTTTGATGAAGAAATAAGGGGAAGAAAAAAGCCAGGTAATTGTGAAAAATTACCCACAAGGGCTCCTGCAAATGGACATGAGCTGAATTTGATACATATCCTTACACTGCACAAGAGTAATATCCAAACATATGGACACGAAAAGAAAATTAATTCAATATTATTATTATTTTTTAACACAATGCTTCTCTGTATAATATAAGTTTACATTTTTATTATTAACTCTTTTCCCAGAGAAAATACAACATTTGTATAATAATGCCTTCCATTATGATAGAACAGCAATGGGATTCCATCCATTTGATATTTATACAGAATCCTAAAATTGATATATTCACAGCTAAGCGTTACATTTTCATAAAACCTTTACAACTTATTTTTTTCTCAACTCGATACTGCTCAGTAAAATGATTTTAAAAAGTAGACTTTGACCGAAGATTGCCAGTCTGGGTTCATCGACTGACCAGGCACAGTGTATGCATGACTAATATTCAACAACATGGTGGTCAACACTACAGAATGAGCCTTAATGGGTTGCTTCAAGCGGTGAATGTGAATGTAGTGTTTGTCTATGTCTACAGCTATAAATAAACAAAGAAAAGAGGAAATGGTGGGTTAAAATGAATTTTCTGCAGTGTATAGTGATGAACATTGAAAAAAAAGTTACATGTGTAGTGGCTGTGTCTGAAATTCTAATTTCATCTTAATACATTTGTCTTAACCAATTCAATGTCTACTTTTAGCACAAAAAACTTGGTGAAAACGGCAGCTAGACAATATTGTTCCTGATGTTAGGGCTTTGGACAGGTTAACTGGGATGGTGCTGATGATGAAGCATCCTAAATCCTTGTTTGTGCTCAATGGTAAAGCTATCATTTTGGAGTAAAAGAAAAAGTCTGATGATATTCTTGATTTTTCTTATTATACAGAAATCACACTAAAGGACCCAACAATGATGTGATTCTACTGAAAGGTACTGTCTATGTAGCCTGACACATATTATTTATCTGTGTAACAGACATCAACTGTTGTCCAAAAACTATTTAAAACACATCATTAAGCTAAGGTGCCGCCCTAGGTGACATGTTCCTTCATTACAATAAATACATATTAATCCTCGTCTAAAAATAATCCTAATGTGCACTCTTTACTGCTTTTTTAGTAATCTTTGATTAAAGCTACAGTGCCCAGCTGTTTTAGGAAATTACTGAGCCTCTTTTCCAATCAAAACTATGTATTTGTGACCTATTTTAAAGGATTTATAGTAGATCTTCAGTAAGAATAAATGGGCTCGGAGTTGAGTGAAGTAGCCTGGGTTGGAAAGTCAGAAAGTACTGTATGGAAAGATTAACCACAGCTTTGTTGGTTCTGGTCCGTACATGGGATTTGATGACAACAATAAAAAACACAATAACAGGCTATCTCATGTGTAAACAAATAAATAAAACCTAATCTTAATTTTTCAGTGGCCCTCGTCTTTTTCTCACCTCTGTCAAAGAGCAGAAAAAGCAAAGTGAAAAGATCACCTAGCAGCAGTTCATGTTCTGCTGAGAGCCACATCAGTGACACACCAATGCACATGACAAATTACATCGTGAAGCCACATCACAAGCAAATGTTAAGAGTGCTTATTGCTTAGTGCTTATGCCTATTGTGGTGATTACATTCCGAGCCACAACAGTTAGAAACGCACTTATGCTAAATTGCGTGAGTTGATCGCCCATTCTTTGGGTGAAACCTGAACTGGTGATATGTCTTTAAAGATGCTGCAAAACAGAAGCAAGAATTACTCAAAGAAAGAAAAAAAATTAAGAAAGAAAGAAAGAAAAGAAGTGAAGTGAGAGAGAGAGAGAGAGAGAGAGAGAGAGAGAGAGAGAGAGAGAGAGAGAGAGAGAGAGAGACGGTGGTACTGGTGTGTAGGATTAGAGCTGTCCTACACAGCTTATTTGAAAGCTAGAACAATGCCAGTTGCGACCTTTGGGTCACAAAGGCAGGTTGGCTGCCTCTGTCAGAAGTCACATTCTCTTGACAGCTCGGAGAAATGACAAGCTGAGCTGACACACATCTCTGACTACATGGTGTTTGGCCAAAGGTTTGTCCACATCACCTGCTCTCAAACTGCCATCACTAAACAAAAGAGGAAACAATTCTTTCTTTTCATCCTTCATATTTTTTAAATAGTTTTAGTTAGTTAAACAAAAATGCTTTAGAAATGCACTCAGGGAGGGATTTCTGCAGCTACTTGAAAGGTAGAATTAAATATTTTCTGTGCATTTTACACATTTTGAGCTCACAATCTGAAGCAGCAGCTAATTACGCAGTTAATGACTATTGCTTACTAATTGTATTTCTGCCGTGCACCTTTTGCAAAGGCAGCCACTCTGATTCTGAGGCAATCTTTTAGACCAAGCACAATCAAGTTGTATCTGATGGTTTCTTACCCCTTACAAAATGATATAGATTTGATTGTTTGATTTGTTTTGTCATCATGTTGTTTGATCGTTCCATTCGAGTAGATTTTTCTTTTATCTTTCTTTCTGTTTTTCCTCGTTTAAGTCCTTTAACTTGTGCTTGTGCTAAAGGATTGACCCATCGTCGACCATTGGGTCGCAACTAGCTGGAAAACAAATTAATCCAAAAGTAGATTTTTGGATATTACATATATAACATTTAAAGTATAATTATCACCAAATATATTAATATTTGCTTGCCATCAGTGGTAAAGTATAAATGTGTGATGTATTCCAGGGATGCCTTTTACTACCAAAATAGAATAAATGTAATCCTGCAACATCAGACATAAGATAAATGCATATTTTTAAGGGGAAATGGGGGTATTGTTTCATAAAGCTTCTGCTTGTGTAAAACCTCTTTATAAGTCAAAAATGTCACCAACAGTATTTTAACAGTAATATGTTCTCATTTCATGAGGGAGTGTCACATCGGAGATTCAAGGTTTCTTTCAAATGGCATTGTCAAATATCTGGGCTGGAAACATGACAGCATACATGCAGCTCAGAAATGGTGGTGGCGGTGGCATAGAGGAGCTGGAGGATTAACGATGTTCGCCACATGTTCAGGATCTTTTCTTCATGGTGCGTAAAGTGAGAGCTGGGATTGTGGGACAAGGCTAGGGATTCCCCGAGGGAGAAGCAGCAGAGAGACAGAGGAGATTGAAAGACTCATCTGATATTCATCTTATGCTGCAATGGCTGTCCTTGGTGTGGACAGTCTTAGGGGGAGGGGGTAAGACTTGAGCAAATACACACACAGATATACACACATGCATGCACGCATTCACACAAAGGTAAGAATAATTCATTTTTTTTGTTTGCTTATTAATTCGTATGCATGTGCAGAGATGCATGCTGTGCAAGTGATACCACTCACCTGTGATCTCCCGAACGGTGCGGAATACATTGAGTTTTTCTGGGTCCAAAGCTTCAATATTGTGATAGACATCCCTGTGAATGATAATGGAAGATCAGAACACCACAAACACAAAGAGAAAGACCACAGCATCCACATTTTACACTGCAAAGATAAGCCATGTGCTTCTTAATCACAGCAATGCCAAATAAGCAGCACTCATCTAGACAAAGAACATGGCAATTTAGAATATCTGATCAAATCAGTAAGGCATGTTATCTATGTATAGCATGTATTACTGTTTGTCTTGCAGAAGTTGCTAAAATACTTGTGAATGATTACTTGCATGCATGCATACTGTATCCATTCATGCATGACTAAAAGCCCTCCTGTTGTGAGAAGGAGTACTGCGGAGTGTCCCCATCAGAACAGAGCATTCAGTCAGACAATTAAAACCATTCCTACATGTTTATTGGGGCTTTAAGGTGACACTCTTATCTCGAGGAATTTAAATTAAAAGTCAAATGTGTGAATGAATGGATTTGGGTTGAAAGAGAAGTGAGGTAGAAGGGTAACTTCCCTAGGAATGCCTTTTTAACAAAAATGAAGCAGTGTCTTTACCTTCTATCACAAAGAGAAAACAATCCCACATTCTGATATAGTTCACAGCAATGAGTTCTAAAACCATCCCCAGTAATAAAATGTAGAGTGCTGTGGTGTATCTAGTGATTTCAGTGTGGATTGGTTGCGTGCATTTACACAACATCACAATAATCTGTGACTGACATTATAGTTGATTAAACAATTGTCATTCTGTATTCAAAAGAGAAGCATGAGTGAATCCTGTCTAGTGCACCCAGTTTAATTCTCACCTTCTTAGTGAGCTCAATCATGTGTGTTTTAAATGAAAGCTGTTCCTCTAGCCAAATGCACAGATATTTGTAATCTGTGACACGTTCAATTTGGGACCCATTCAGGGAAAAAAATGCTACAGGCATCATGATCACACTTCCTTGACCTTGTCAATAGCATAATTTAGGTCTTAGACTAATCTAGAACCAATCTAAGGTGTTTCAAGGATTTCTGCACATAGTCAAATGCACATTGAATATTTGACACACCGTGCTCCACAGATGGCGCATAAGGATAAAGAATGGTATCATCTGTATAAAAAAAAATGTGCTTTGCAGATGTCTACTGAGGCACATATATGATCAATTTACATATATAGTAAACATTAATGTGCCTAAAATTGAACTTTGTGGCACAGCATTTTTAAATCTTAAAAATGTTATCTTAAAACATATTTCATTTTAAAGGTCCCATGACATGGTGCTCTTTGGATGCTTTTATATAGGCCTTAGTTGTCCCCTAATACTGTATCTATAGTATAGTCTCTTTCCCGAAATTCAGCCTTGGTGCAGAATTACAGCCACTAGAGCCAGTCACCACAATGAGCTTTCCTTAGTATGTGCCATTTCTGTGTCTGTAGCTATTGAGGAGGAGAGAGGGGAGGCAAGGTGGATGTTGGGGGTGTGGCCTTGACCAACTGCCACTTTGCTCGTTTGAAAGCCATTATGTCTCTCTTTCTAATGGGCAGGCCAAATTCTCTGGGTGGGCAAAGCAGAGAAAGGGGAGGTAAACGTGCTCCTTATGACCTCATAAGGAGCAAGATTCCAGATCGGCCCATCTGAGCTTTCATTTTCTCAAAGGCAGAGCAGGATACCCAGGGCTCAGTTTACACCTATCGCCATTTCTAGCCACTGGGGGACCATAGGCAGGCTGGGGGAATTCATATTAATGTTAAAAAAAACTCATAAAGTGAAATGTTCATGCCATGGGACCTTTAACATGATCAATACAGGATTTCTTTAATCAAGAGCTATACTCTTTAGACAGGAAGTAAAACGTCGAAACATGATCACAGTTCCACTATTTCACCCCCTCTTTTATCATTCTGATGAACTAAATGTTCTTGAGTCTAACCCTTTGATCCCAGTGATGAGGAACACCAAGTTGCCGTTGATTTTGGTGCAGTTGACAAACTTGTCGATGTTACTGGAGTCTACTGTCTGAGCAGCCTGTAGGCTGGCTGTACCAATGCCATCACATGCTGAAACACACAGTGAGGTATAAGAATTAGTTTGATCTAATTGTCTTTATAACACCAACATGTTAAAAACAACTGAGATTTAAAGGCATGTGCACCATTTAAAAATAGCAGTATATGATGCTTCAATTCACAATAATGTTTTTTGTATTAACACTCTAAAACAGATGTATCCATTGATGATGCAGCTGCTAGTTGTTTCTACAGGTTTCCAATCAGTATGACATTATTGTGATTATATACATGTCTCAGAACTAATGTGGTAATGATTTATTTATGTGCAAATTCTACACATGGCATCCTTTTGGCATGCCCAATATTAACAGTGATAGATTACCAAAAATGATTTGCTTTAACAACTCCATAAATGGCAAAATAACTGGGAACATAATACATTACTGATAAGTTGCTGTATTATTAAACATCTGTTTGTGGTTTACCTTTCGGGCAGATGTCAGTACAAGGAATGCACATCTTAATACGGTTCTCTTCCACCTCCATCTTGTTACTCGGGCATGCTCTCACACATGAGCTATGGTCCACCACAAAGTTATCTGAAAGACAATTCACTGTAAATGTCAAGTGCAGATGGCTGCTGTTTGTCACACAGGAACATACAGTGCAATAAGTGGCACTTGCTGTACAGACAATCACATAAAAAAGTGTTGAAAGTCACTTTCATTCACTTTGTCTGACAGAGGCTCTTCTGATGCACATGAATTGCATTAAAGGGTAAACCCTTCATGTTTGGATTTTTTAGCATGCAAACTTAAATATTTAATAAAATTAATGTTTTGCATGATTGTGCAACTCACAATTTGTGTGTCTACTGCTTTATTGGAGGAGCTCATTGAAATAACTGTCAGTAGGCTCTAGCAGGTCATTAGTCACTGACCTTATCTAAACATTTAAATGGCACACTTTACAGTGGGCCACTTATATACAACTACCACAAAGCAAACACACAAACAAAAAATACACACTGCATTTTGTGTTACCCTTTAAACAAGCCTGAAATATACACAGAACAACAACTTACTGTTTCAAAGCAGCAGTAACGGATTTGTACTTTCATCACACTAAACATTTAAATGGTTACATTATACTGTGTGTCTAAAAGGAGTAAGATGAGATATGTTGGTGATGCAGACCAATCCATGTTGTTATTCTGCAAAAATCAATAGCTCAATGCAAAAAACTATTCAAAGGTACTGAGCAAAGGGAACAAACAGATGTTACCTGCAAACAACAGAAACTACAGGTGGGACATATTCAGCAGCCAGGTGCATGGCTGCATGTCATGGACCATATTTACAAATCTATTAGGTTATGACTACAGAGCCATGAGTTTTTGAACTACTCTGTTCAATTCCCTTGTGTCCACTTGGGATATATACAGATGGGAACCAAATTACAGGAATCCCACCAGGTCCCCCAAATCACCCATGGGGAATTTAGATTAGATTGCACCTCCGTGTTTCTATCCTTCTGGTAGAGGGAAGGCTTTTGGAGCCTGAAGTATGGGTTCATTGTCGATCCTGTGTTTTCTCAGTGGCTAATGTGTAGAAAAAAAGAAGCAAACACTTGCATATTGAAACTTGCTCAACTGTACTTATTCATCTTCCATTGAACAAAGCACATAATCTCTTTCCTCTCCTATCCACTCTGCCCATGGACCTCTAGACCTTGGCATTTGTGCCCAATGAAAACACAAACACACACAGACATACTTGTACAGTACTCAGTCCTTAGGGACTTGTCTTGGGAACCAGAGGGTTGCCAGTTCAAGTCCCAGTAAAGATTGTGGACTGGTAGCTGGAGGTGCCAGTTCACCTGGGGGGCTGCCAAAGTCCCCTTGAGGAAGGCACCAAACCCCCAACTGATCTGTCCATGGGAAGTCCCCTCATTCTGACATCTCTCCAATTAGTGCATGTATAGGTCCTGGGCATGTGTATTTCAGGCCTGTGTGTAACAACAGAGTGTGAATGCAATTTCTCCTTGGGGGGGGATTAATAAAGTATTTCTTCTTCTTCTTCTTCTTCTTCTTCTTCTTCTTCTTCTTCTTCTTCTTCTTCTTCTTCTTCTTCTTCTTCTTCTTCTTCTGTTTACCTTCTATCACTAAAATCCTTTACTGAGCCATCAGCGTGGCAGAGGAGCTCATTTACTGACAGTTAACAGTGTTCACTTGAAGAACAAAACAAACTTTTGGGTGCATTAAGAAAATAAGCCATGGTGAAAATAGTTGTGGGTTTTGAAATACCAAATTCAATGTGTACTGGCAAAAAAAAATTATACCTTGGAATAAGTCCTTCAGGGTTATGGTTAGGATTGGGATGCATTTTAGGTTAGGGTAGCAATAGAGGGGTTATGACTAGGAATTCATGTAATCAGTGTAAGTTATAAGTAAAAGTATAGTAGTAAAGCAGGTGTGTGTTAAAGACTTACGTGGACACTTCTTGACACAGAATGCTCCATAGGTGTACTTGGCCCTGGGGTTGTGTTCCAGTTGGAAGGTGGTGGGGTTGTAGACAAAGGGCTGGGGGCACTGGGTCACACATGCCCCACTGTCATTAAAGTTGGTGCAGGCCTGCAAGCGCACGCACACACACACACACACACACACACACACACACACACACACACACACACACACACACACACAGTGATGGGACATCACACATACTTTGGTTATTTACTTTACTTAAAGGGTTATTAAACCCAATTGGGAAAAGAAAAATCTCATTAAATAGGGTTTATGACATGTAGGTAGATATGTGCCTTTACAAACCTACAGTACATGGCACCAAATGTGGGTACTCATGCTTAAACACCATGAGAAAGTGCACACACTAATTTTACTATATGAGCTTTGAATTGAGATTTCCCTCCAGAGTGCCCAGAGGTGACATTATTGAATGGTGCAGACAGAATAATCTGCATGCACCCAAATAAATTCCCATCGGGACAAAGTGGGATTTGGCTTTTCTGGCAGATGCCTAGATCTAAAATGTGTCTTCGATCCTACATGTGGGAAAATGTGTACAAAGAGTAGTGGGTCATGAAGATTTTCCAAATTAACAACACAAATGTTATCTTCTGCTTTTCTTTCCCTTCTGATGTCTCGAAAACAGTGATTCTAAAACTGAGGTATGTACTGAACGATATATTTTGTGTATATCCCTTTACACCCCCTAACAAATTTGACAAGAGTCAATAGAGGTGTTTGGTCTCTCAGTTGGAGCACAGTTCAACATGACTTCTTGATTTATTCATTCTTGATTCTTACAAAGAAGATAAATGTCAGTCAGAGGGAAAAAAAAGACGATGACAGCAAGAGGCAAGCAGGGAGAGAATGTTAAAATTAGTTATTAACGTTTACTGTTCAGTTTATATTTAGCCCAGAATTGTAAGATAAACCAACTTAATCAAGTGTGGTTTATAAAAAAAAAAACAATATTATCTATGTTTATGCCCTGGAGATGTCTTAATACAATCAATAGATTTTATAAGAGACAATCAAGATTTGCTCTCTTGAAGTGTGAAGAATCAAGAACAGCAAAAAATAAACGCAAGAGCTTGCCATTCAAAGTCAGACAAGGGAGCTCAATAAGTGATGGGCTCTGAATTACAAGCGCAGTAACAAGTTTAACATACAGAGGCATACAAATAAAACTGATAAAGCTGATGCCGATGAGCCAGAACGTAGGGGAGGCTGGTGAAGTCTGTATTTAACAATGACACGTATGTCAGGAAGAAATGGGAATTAAATGTCATTTATTGATATTTGTCGTTCAAGTGGCGTTTTAACGAAAAAAAAATAATAAAAAATAAGAGTCTGGAAGGAAGAATTCCTTCTGTGGAAGTACGTTGAATCAAAGGAAGTTAAAAGTTGCGAGTAATGTCAGGTTTGTGAAAAACAGCAAATGTAAGAGATTTTGGGCAGTTTTTTTATGATACTACTGTGTGAACAACTGGTTTAAACTTGAATTTTGTCTGTAAAGTAAATGTGTAAGTGTGTTAATGTGTAAGTGTGTATGTGTGTGTGTGTGTGCGTGTGTGTGTGTGCGTGCGTGCATGCGTGTGTGTGTGTGTTCACTTACAAAGCAGTCTGTGTCCTTGGGTCCATAGCAGCCACCTGCACACTCACCATGGCAGCAGTCACTAACATAGGGACCAAAGCAACGGCGGTCACACTGCTCGGCACACACTGTCTTAGTTACTGTGGCGTGACAGATGTAAAAAAGACAGAGAAAAAGAGAGAATACATATATCACATAACAAATAAACCATTATATATGTTATATAATTCACGTGGCTAGTTGCAACTTAAAATTGGTGAACCGTATTACTGCAGCCTTAAGAGCAAGAAAAAAAGAACCTGCAAATGTATAACTATTAAAGCTTAAGAAAAGAGGGCAAGGATACTGAATGAAGAATGACCAGAAAGATAGCTAATTTGTTCGTATGGCTTGTGATGTAGGATTGAAGAATTGTGATTAAATGGGTCACATTCTGCTCTGGCAATATATATGATAATGGTGTCAGTAGGTAAAGGCATTCAACTTAATTGAATTGGAATCAACTTAGACAGAAAAACTCGAAAAGGTCCATGCACAACCATATTCTTTCACTAGATACTGGATACACTGCTGGATGGCCAGTCTGATTGTCTAACATTACGTTGCAATGGCCTGCTAAAATATATGCATGTGTGTGTGTGTGTGTGTGTGTGTGTGTGTGTGTGTGTGTGTGTGTGTGTGTGTGTGTGCATACTGTATGCAACTGTGTGTGGTGAATTCAACTAAAGCCCAATCATCAATGCCTAGCTATCTTCAATCATGTGTTTGTCTCCCTGCATGCTCCTCGAGGGTCTCTAGCTGAATTTGACAGAGACATAGTGATTGCTATCTGACTGAGTGTCGTCCCGTCACGGTGAACGTCTGTCCACCTTTTCCTCTCATGCCTGTCAAAGTCATACAGGTTGCCGTATGCCTGTGTGCCTCGCTTCTTGACAGCCATATGTAAATGTACATAGGACTGGCATTTCACAGATAGACAGCATGTAAAAGACACAAATTGTCAGCAGAGGGATGTAGTGATAAAGCAGAAAAAGTCTTACTTAAACTATTAGGAATAGATAAAACAGTGAGATTAACACAGTAACAAGTTGCATTCAGTTGCTGCCGGGCAGTAGCAGACTCAGGCTGTAAGGCTGAAAAAATATAAAGGGCACCAGCTGCATGCGATGGGGCACCGGCGCGTAGAACGTTTTCTAGCATGTGGGGCAGCCAATATGGTACTGGATCACATTTTTCTACTGGAAGGGCACTCTTTAAGGCACTGCATCACATTTTACCCACTGGAAGGGCACCCTAGAGGGCACTTAATCACGTTTCCTTGCACAATGGGCAACCGTAGAGGGCACTTTGTCATGTTTTATCTATCACAGAGGCATCTGTGGAGGTGGGAATGGTCTTTTTTTTTTTTTTTTTTTTTCAAACATGGGGACACCTCCCCCATCCCCCTTCTGAGTCCACCAGTGCAACTAGGAGTGTGGAAAAGTATGCACAGGATATGCATTTCATACATTCAGGACTACAGTAAATGGAAATCAATATACTGTACTCTTCCTGAAAAATCAGGATCCTTTTTTCAGATTCCCTTTTTCTGAGAAAAACAACATGTGGTGCTGATATCTTTATCTTTTTTTTTTTTTGCTGTCTTGAGTGTATACAATCAAATCAAACAAAATAAAATGTAGTTTTCGGATCATTCAGCTTCATTCAAATTTGGTGATGAAGGTAAAAGTAAATTAGTCACAGGTACTATTACTGTGATTGAAATAGTAAGTTGTCACAGTACTAATTTCTGTAAAAAGTAACAATGTTAGTGTAAAACATTACAAATCCAATGCTGCAGTGTGTATGTATTTGTGTGCACATTCACATAGTTTTTATTATGTGTGCTGTGTTTCCCTTTGGGCATTGTGGTGACGAGATACTATCACAGTGATTGATACAAGCCACAGACAACCCGCCAAACACACATGCAACCACACACACACACACACACACACACACACACACACACACACACACACACACACACACACACACACACACACACACACACACACACACACACACACACACACACACACACACACACACACACACACACACACACACACACACACACACAAAATGCCTTACGTATGTACCATCAGTGGCATTCCATTAACAGTGCCTGAGCTAAAATGAAATGGCCTACTTTACTCAAAAGACACTTTGTCAAACAAATGACCTTGCCAAGAGAAGGACACAACACTGTTGATCAATTTGGCTTTAAACTTACACTTTAAGAAAAAGAAAAAAAAACAGGCTGGCAACAACAAATACAAAAGGAATCCATCTCATAAAATATGCCTGGAAGCTTCCATTTGAACAGGCTGTGGACAGCAGCATCAGTCACAGGAACCACTGCCTCTCAGTTCCCATTTACATGAGCTTAAATGTGCATTTTCACATCTGGGTTCCAAAAGAATTTCATAAATAAAGATGGGATTTTGTTTTTGAAGTGGAAACACTCTATAAATTTGTCTTAGGACCTACACAAATTTCACCCAGATATAGAGGGCGTAAAGTGACCGCTGAACCAAATTTGGTCTGTTTAAGTCATAGACACAGTCTTTATATAAAATGTAAGATTGTGAAAACCTTGCCATCTTTGGTTTAGTGGTGTTTAACCCCAACATCCCAAACTATGAAGGAACAAGCCATGTCCCTATGTACTTTGTTGGCCAGGCGCATCATTTTGCAACAGTGGAAAACAGAGACCAGCCCCCCTTTTTAGCAATGGCTTAGAGAGTTAGGAAACGTAGTAGACATGGAAAGACTCCGCTATAAGATGTCTAATAAAGAAAGAATTTTCCATAAAATATGGCATCCTCTGCTGGTCAAATGGTCAGAAGTGTGTAAGACAAATAACGGCTAGGGTGATACCCCTAGCACTTGAGTATGCAGCTTTTCTCTTTCTTTTTTTTCTGAATTTGTCACTGTTTGTTGACTGTCATCATTTCATTTTTCCTCTCTGCTGGCTTTTTTAATTTATTTTCTTTTTACTTTTATTGAGATTTAAATTTTGTAATTTTTTTCTGTGGGGTGGGGGGTTGGGTTGGCATAGGCTATGTAGGCTTTTGTTGTGTTGTTGCTTAAACTTTCAGAAACCCCAGAGGGAAGACTCTGTATCGTTATCCTGTATAACCCCTGTACAAACAATTCCTTCAATAAATATATTTGGAAAAGATAAAAATAAAAAAAAACAAGATTGTGAAAACCTTCTTTTCATTACTAATTTAAGACAGGCTTCATAGAAAGTGTTACCCTAATTTACATTAAAACCTGATTTTGGTCAAATATATGGAATATACTGTAATTAGTATGTTCCAGTGTGCCAAAATATGGCTGAACACACCCATATTTTATCGTATTTAGGCAAAATATAAATTTGGAATGGGAGATTTTCAGACCAGAGGATCTCATTGGCTACATCTCATGTTACTTAATTGATAGCTCCTCAACTATTTGAACCTCATCGGAAGTTGTTCTGTCCCTCCTCCTTGAAGACCGTCTCAAAGCTCTTATTTCTGCTCCAAGGAGCGAGCATCTAGGACGGATCATCGAGGATACACGAGAGCAGCCTTCCCTGAAGCCGAGCAGCTGAAGGAGTCGCTAACTCCACCCAAACAGCTGACGTATTCAGGTGACTCTTCAGAGGAAAGGACGTCTCAAAACTCTAAAACACATTTGCTCGTTGCCTCTCTCCTCCCACGAGGAGGCAAGTGGAGGACTTTAAGGGCTATGAGATGCACTGAAAGTTCTAAGAACTCCCTTTCGACAGCTATTGAACACAGGAAGCAAATGTGCAGCTGTCCTCATGAATGCTTGTCTAGTTTTCATTAAATAAAAATGTAAGGACATTTTTTTAATGAACATTAACAATAACATGCTGAGTAGTTGCTGCTCAAAAGGTAACAGCTGGCAACAGCAGTGACCAGTTGTAGCAAAATTATCAGCAGAGAGCAGAATCATCTAAAAAGTTTATTTGACTGCGTGCTATGCAAACAAGGGCCACTGCATCCTTTTAGAGACTTTAAGGTCTGAGAAACAAACAAACACAAATATCACCATTATATTTAAATTATATTCTTTAGGTTTCATAATTTGGTGATGCCTGTGGATAGAAATACTAACAGTTAGGTTACCTCCAGACAGACCTTTGCCTTGGTGGACATTTTGACTTGCAATAGAACTCATAACGACAGCTGTGCCAGTGACGGAGCTTGAACAAACAGCTCTGGCAATGAAAAACAAAGCCATAATTCATGTTATTAGGCCCACTTGTGTTAAGGACTGATGTGACTAAGATCTACCACATTCATTTTTACATTGTGGAAAGTTGAAAAGAGAAAAAAAGTATTTTCAAGCGCATTTTGATTTATGTTGTTTATTCTTAAAGGAAAAATCTGAAGGCGAAAGCATTGATCCTGAACCATGCAGAGCCCTTCAGCTATGCTAGCCCGTGCTTTTATAATCCACAACAGCCCTCATATGGCACTTTAGATTTAACCTTCAAGGAAAAGTTCTGTGCATCTATAGGGTCACAGTCCTCTACTGTTACATATCTATGAGTCATAATGCCAGGAGTTGTGTTGAGTTGTAATTTACTTCTTGATTGTATTCACTTTCCTCCTGAGATGCTGACACCAAAAGCTGCTGTTTGTTGTTGATTTTGAGACAGTTGAATAATTATTCATGAAAATGTCACAAAAGCACACCTTGGAAGTCATCTTTCATTTGACATTTTTAAACGTTTTCATTTCATGTATTTCAGCACAGTGAAATTAAAGGTTGCGAGGTAAAAACGGAAGCAGAATGATGAATCATGACAACCACGTATGAATGAAGATGGCGAGATAAAGGAGGCAGACAGACAGGCCGAGGGCTTATCAGGGGCTGGTTTGACGTGTTGTTACCAGGTCCTGGTCAAACAGTTCATTCCTCATTATCTTAATGAGATCGCGACCACAGAACAAACAAGATGAGACATGCCAGGGTTGGAAGGCATAGATGAAGTGGTCTGGCACAGAGTGATGGAAAGGAGGGGAGGAAATTGATGGCGAGGGTAGCACAATCAAACTGGAAGAGGTAGGAGAGAAATAAAGAGATATTTAACGAAGAGGCGAAAAAATGTGTGAGTGCTTTTTTGTCTGCATGAATATGTACATGATGTATTTATAGTTAGAGCTGTAAAGTTTCAGTGTGTGGTACAGTACTGTTTGTGTTGTATATGTTCTGTTCCATTACAGAAAAGCCAAACATGGCCATATTAAAGATCAAGCTTCCCTGCGTGCATTTGTAGGGATGGCAAAGTTGCGTGTTAGACACGGATGGAGGGATGATATAAAAAATGGATGGATGGACATCTGTAGAGACAGAGTGTTGGTATCTGTGACAGCAGATTGATAAGACTTCACACTTTTTCATGTCCCTGGCTTAAAGAAAAGCCACACGTTGGCAGGTTGTACGGTTGGTCAGTTTACTTATCAAAGGCTGCAAACACAGAGACTTAAATGATTAGTGTCATGGATCCTCCGTTGCTTTTCATTGCGTTAGGAACTA
This sequence comes from Perca flavescens, assembly GCF_004354835.1. NCBI lineage: Eukaryota > Metazoa > Chordata > Actinopteri > Perciformes > Percidae > Perca > Perca flavescens. The sequence goes on along the minus strand of NC_041341.1, from coordinate 24,137,239 downwards.
GTAAATTTAATAGTAGTAGCAGTAGTAGCACTAAAGTACATTTACTATAGTGTGTTCATGTAGTTTATATTTCTCAAAAATATATGGAATATCAGCAACATCAACTCCTTAGATTTACTATTTGTAACTGTCAAAGCTGTACACAAGCGTGAAAAAGTGGACAGTTGGGCCATTTACAGTATAAATTGCTTTATGTTTTGTCTTATAATCCCTGGGCTGTGGAGACTATCCTCACAATAAAAACACCAGCATCAGTCTATTGTTAAAATGTCTAAAATGACCTACAAATGTGAATCTGCCTGACAAGGACCTCTTGTGGCATTATCAAGTTTGACCTTTGTCCCTCAAAAGAAAGGGAACATGTACTGTGTAATGCTTGCGCTGCAAAACTTCTTAGGGAAAAGGATGGATAGATCAACAAACGGGCACCTTTTGACCCTAGAGAACCCAAATCCTACTGACATTCAGCATTAGTTTCTTTAAACCCTGACCACAATCTTTTCCTTACCTTAATCGTTCTTCTTATAACCATGGCTATGAAGACTCCTTTAACCAAGTACAGTTTTTTTACTAAACCTAACCAGTCCTTTAACAGATAAAAAAAAAAAAAAAAACACAGTTTTTGTAATGTAATGCCTGCAGCTGTTATTCCTTATTGATTTGGCTTTGGCTGTGTGTGTGTGTGTGTGTGTGTGTGTGTGTGTGTGTGTGTGTGTGTGTGTGTGTGTGTGTGTGTGTGTGTGTTTGTGTGTGTTGGAGGCATTTCCATAGACAGTAACTCCGGATTTCCACTGAATGCAGAACGTCTGCGGACCGGCTCCGCTGCGTGTCGGACCCGGGATCCGCCGTCCGTCAATACCCACCAGGTCCGGATTTGTTGTGGCACGGCTGTGGCCATGACTGACAGCTGTAGTCACGAGGACCCACGAGATCTCGCAAATTCACGTAGAATAGAACCACAAAACCAACAACAGTTAGTTTCCATGCAGAAGAGTAGAGGGGAAACAACTCTGTGCGGTGTTTTCAAGGTGTAGTGCAGGGAAATATGATCCGCCGTCAACGGATATGTGTATTTTATTTTGAAAATTAACCGGATGTTTTATTTTGCTTCTGTGCTCAACTTCCTGTCCAGCACTATCTGCTGTGTGCTGAATTGCTGCAGAGCTCTCCGGCGTCCGGCAAAAGTTGAAGCTCTGCGTATTTGCCAAGGGGGTAAGCTTCACTTCAGAACGCAAACCTCCGATGGCGCCATTTTGTTGCTACGAAGTGATCACCTCTTGTTAGCATTACACTGACCGCCATTTTTTTTTTACGTCACTTGACTGCGAATAACTTTACATCTGAAGCGTTTAAAGACTCTATTTGTCCATTGTTTATTTCTAAAGAAACACGACAATGTATAAAAGGCTCCATTACCTTGTACCTCACGTTATAGCTCCTGTAAAAATTTATTAGTTTCTGTAAAAATAAGCTAACGATTGTGTCATAACCAAGTGACTTACTGTGCACAGTAGAGGAATTACCGTATAGTACAGGAGAAGCTCGCAGGCAGTTTCGACTTACATTAGCTGTTTAAGTTTAATTACTAATGTTAACTAGCATGTTAGTTAGCAATAATTAGCCTGTGCTTATGTTATCTCCTTACATACACCTACGCTCTCCATCTCTGTAAGATTGGAAATGATTGAGATTTCTCTTGGCAAAGCTACCAGAAGACTTACAACTTTCAGACACGTTGCTCACGTCACATTTACGTTGTCTCTGTCAGTTGGAGGCTGCGCAGTAAAGCAAGAGATCACCGGAAAAGTGCTTCTAATAGCCTTCACTGGTCTCTGTCCAGAGCAACGGGGTCTATTGGTCCATTATATACTGTCTATGGTATCTGCTCTGGAGGGCTGCAGACTGCCACAGCTGGGACGGAGTCAGAACGCAGCTCTTCTACAGTCAGTGGAAATACACACACTGACCTTAATGGAAACCTAATGACACCGCCGCCGTTCCGGAGCGGTTCCGCAGACGTTCTGCAACCGGTGGAAATTGGGGGTAAGGGCTCTAGGATACCTGTTCCGAGTTGGCCAATTTACAGGGCTGAAAGCTGCCTGAAAACGTACAAACTGCCACTTCTCTCACTATGCATTTGATTAGTAAAGTTACATATACAAGGACTACCTACCTAGGGTAATACTTTAACAATTTAACAGACTTAAATATGCTTCAGAAATGTCATTGACTATTGAGTAAATTAATATTTCATGATGCAAAGGACAAAGACAAAACTGTTTCAAGCATTGCTCCTTTGGAAATACCAGTCAATATCATCATGTTATAAATGTCAGTCTGCAATTAGAGGTTGTTTCATTCACATTCACAAAATGCTAAGACTTGCATCTTTTCCCTTAGCTTAGGAAACACAATACCTTCAATAAGCCAAAGAATGAATAAGCCAGCCAAACTTCAGCTGCACAAACTCTTTGCCTCATTTTGTTTTAAAATTATGCATAATCAGCAAGATATCTTCATTCCATGCTTTTAAACTGGAGGCCTGTGGAATAGATGTTGTGCTAGATTATAATATAATACAGATAAGAATCACTTTCTCGCTTGGATATTGCAGTTACAGTAACAACTTTAGTAGGAATCCCTCAAATTAATAATATAATAATATTGTGTTTGACTTTTGTTTGATATTTAGTGTTGGCAAATAGCTTTTAATTGAGTTTCCTCTTAGCGAAATGCTCTGAGTGAATTTAAGATGGGTTTTGAAGGATAGACACGGAAAAGCCAGCATTACGTTGCACCTTTTTTCCCTACCAACAGTTGCGATGTTCCTGTCAGCTATCTGCTCGTGCTCCAGAAGAGTGAAGAAAACCGCAGTCAAAGCCGGTAAACCTCCCCCACCCCCGCTGCTGTACAGAGCGTGTCAACAGCTTGCTGCGTACTGCACGGTCGTTTAGTTTTATCCAGTTTTTAATATCCAATATTCAATGCTGTCCAAATTGCTCCAAATGCTCCAAAATCCAAACCCCCAAGTTCATTGGGTACCCAGGAAACCAAGTGTGAAGTAGATTGGATGAACGGTTCATGAGATATTTTAAAGAAAGACACAGACACACACACACACACACACACACACACACACACACACACACACACACACACGCATACAGAGGCATCCCGATTTAATAGATAGATCTATCATTTGAAGAGAAATTATTTGATGTTGGCACATTGCAGCTTCAGATATGATAAAAAAAAAAATAATTGTATAGCCAGAAAATGAGTTATATTTCTGGTTGGGGTTTTTCAGAACAGATCAGAGTAGAGTACAATTAAATACAAAATCCTATTTAGTACCAGTTGAAATTCAACAGATGCGTTTAGGTGATTTATCATGAAAGGCATTTTAATTTCCCCCCAAAAAATGGTGTACTTTGGATTCCAAATAAGGATGATTTTTTTTAGGCAAGTCAACTAAATAAGATTTGACAACTTGGACAACATTAGTGGCTACATTCACGTGCATGCAAAATGCCATTCTTGTACAACAGTAAGTCACTTAAGTTGCCTGATTTAAAGCTTTGACACATTTTGACACAGTTTTGTTTAAACCTACAGGTGTTGATAGATGTCAACATAAAACAGGGCAGCAGCACAAGTCCGAAAGGGTGGAAGTTTAAACAGATATAACAAAACAAAACATAAAAACCTGTGTATGCATTTCCTACACTGCACTAGATGTCACTGAAATGAAGCCATGAGGTGTGGTTTCAGCTAATAACAGTATTGTACTTACAGCTTTGACACTGGTCCTCTTTGGGTCCCCAGCAACGACCATTACAGGAACGATTGCACTTTTGACCTGCACACAAGTTCAAGGAAAGAGATGATTGGCATTTGAAATGGTAACTTAATCACAAAATGTGATCAGTAACAGCCTTTTTAAAACCCTTATTAGCTGAACCTTAAAATAGGCTTGAGGCGGTTAGCTGAGTCTGAGTGCTATCAAACACTCCACTGAAGCCCAGATTGATCCAGAAAGTGAGCTAGGATGTAGGTGTTCTTTTGGCTCACCTTTAAATACACCTGGTGTGTGTGTGTGTCCTTGTGTTTGGTTTTCTATGCAACATGACTACATTTACTTGAAGTGCTGTTCTCAACATATAAGGCTTCATTGTAAGTGCATTTTTAAGCACTTTGTAAGTGCTTGATTATTATTATTATTATTATTATTATTATTAGAATCTGACTAAAAGCTTTAGTGCGTAACGTTTTGATATTAATAAACGTCCGTTACATTCAAGGCATTGCCAAATGAGTTGCTATAAAGCTAATCAAGACTATCAGCTCCACACAACTCTCTCTGGATTTCTCAGTACGGCTATGTTCAGAAGATTGTGTCGTCCGTCGACTTTCACGCGCAGAAACTCGAGTGAAGATAATTACCGCTTCTGAAGAGTCCATCATGTTTTTTTTAATCCTCTGTGTCTTCCTTGGCTACTAGCAACTGTGTGGAAGAGGGGTGGGGGGCACATGCACGTTTATGTAGGGCTTGTATCATGTGGACACGGCGACAGTTTTGTTGTCATTAATTAGAATTCCTCATGGAGGCGACAGAAACTAAGCACTATAGCTTTAATTAACAAACTCTTATGATAATGTTATCTTATATGATGACGCTATGTTTATTAATTGATTCAATTCAAATAATTATTTCTACCCTTGTAATTACAAACATTGTGATCTTTCAACATTCACATTTGTTTTTGTATTGCTATTATTATGTAGCCTCTCACCTGACTTGCGGTTCCAGTAATAAAAAAAACTTAAATAACCTTGGCCAGGTTGCTTTGTGAAAATATGACAATTCTTTATGTCGCTACACTAAAGTATTAAACCAGCACACATCAACCTAAGATAAAAGCAGTAAAGCAGCAGCAGAAAGCAGCATCATACCCTCAGAGCTTCAGCTTCAGCCTTTCTGTGTTTTTTTTGGAGGACTTAATTGACTGTCTAGTAATTGACTGCGGGGGAAGTGAGCCTGGATAAGTGCAGAAGTGCTGTCCTCTGCCCATCAGCCTCTCCAGATGAGAGCTATTAGCATTGATACTGACTCTATTCCCCAACATGAGCCTCTCCATCTTCTGCTTCCTTAAAACAGCCCTCGAAGGTTAAAATGTCGAGAATGCTTCCATGCTAGGGCTGGCAAAAGACAGATGGCGAGTTTCTAACTGAATCAACGGGGAATAGATTTTAAAATGACTGTCCTTTTCTTTGAAAAGACAACTAATAAAGACAACAACCGTGGCACAAATAAGTCACAAGTAATAACAGCGTAAATCTTGTGTCTCCCCAAAGAATGAAATGGAGATTATTTTCTCAATTGTGGATTACAGGGTTGGAGACCCTTGATCTCTTGGCAGAGTAGAAGATTTGCACAGGAGTTAAGGTTCGATCCAGGGCTAACGGGGCTGCAGGGAGGAGGGTGATTGAGCGGAATATCAATGCTCGGAGCTGTTAATCTGCATTTGAAGCCTTCAGCGAGTGCTGTGAGAGGAAATCCAAGGACATAGTCAGAGAGTCTTTTTATTTTCTTTCATCATGATAATGCATTTTATAATGTTTTTTGTATTTGTAGGCGAACAAGATAGGGCAGCTTAAAGAGAAGAAGAAAAAAACAACAACAGATTTAAATGTCAAACAGCTTGAACACTAAATTAATAACAAAAGCAGTGTGTGTTATGAGGTTAAGTCAGTAAATGAAAAGAAAAGGGTCAGAAGAGGTGACTTAATGCATATTTACTTCACTGACACCTCAACCATCATCCCCCCCTACCCCCTGACAGATTAAGTATGTTTATTTTGTCCAAATAAATCCCTTCATAATTCAAAGCATTTATTAACATGTCTTCCAGCTGGCTACAGTGGGGCATTAATGTGACATGTGCAAGCAGTCATTGTGGATTGTTATGGTAAGCAGAGTGACAGAATGGGGTCAAGGGGTGGTTTTGTGATGACAATGTTTTGCTGCTCACACTCTGGCACGTTGCGAATGGAGAAGGTTAAGATGCGGGGTCTCCTTTGGACTACTTTCCTTGTCCTAACGTTGAGTCTGCTCAGAGTCCTGTAAGTTTGAGATCCAGGAACCTTCAGGCAGACTACGCTTTCAATCAAGATGGTTTAATGCAAATGAGTCATCACATATGTAGTTATACGACTTTAACTTTAACTGCAACTTTATTGATATTGTCCCCGAGGGGCAATTTGTGTTGCAGCAAGGCATACATGCAAGACAATTAAAAATAAAATACAACAAAAAAGAAGCTCTACATGTGGTAGGGACTGAATAATAAGCACATGAAATACAATCATACATTCTCATGATTTAAAATAATTAAAGTTCTTCATTCCCTAATTAAAGTTTTTTTTTTCCATCATAAAGTGCTAGCACAATACTAGTAAAATCCAGATGAATAAATACAGACATCTATAAAACCATAATCAATCACTAATAAAAAATCTGAGCAGCAAGTACCATCACAAATAAAACTACAAACAATCACTACAAATCTATACCAGTGTAATCAATAATAAGACTTAAATGGACCATAATGCCCTACATACAAACACTAAGAAACAACATAGAAATAAAAATGTGTATATCCAACCAATCCAACCAATAAATAGTTTAGCTGAGCTATCCTTATTAACAGGGTACACTGCCACAGCTACCTAAGGAATACATGAAATGCAATGTAAGAGAAGTTTATGGAAAACCAGTATTCTTCAACCTGGACCCTATTTTCCCAAGTGATTAATGGGGACAACAATTTTTGAAATTTGTCCAGTATTGAGCAAGATCCTGTGGACAATTACAAACTGTCTAGAAGTGCTTATTTTTGCCACAGACAGGCTCAGATTTGTATTAAAAGTGTCTGACAACATTGTGTAAAGCACCCAACAGAGATATAACATGTTTTTCTTTACCTTTTGCTTGATCAGGGTTGTTTGTTATTGTGTCTAACTAAGTCTTGCTCGTGTAGAAGTCTCATTCTGAAAGCTCGCGAGAGGTGACTTGACTCATCCACATTCTCGAAATAAGCTAAATATTCAGACATGACATTGAAAATCTTTCAGATAACAATAAGCTACGCTTTCTGTACTCCATCACAACAAACCCTTCCCAATACTGCTCTCTCCAACTCTCACTCACTGTTTCCCACACTTTCTTACGGCAACTAGTCACCTCTCGCAAGATTTTGGAATGAGACTTCTCCTTGAGCGGGACTTGGTTAGGCACAATAACAAACACACATATTTGTCAGACACATATAATAACAATCTCAGCCTATCAGTGGTCTTTAACCAAAGTTGGATTGTGGGTAATGGAAGAAGAAGAATGTGTGGAATAAAAAAAGACTCTATCTCTGGTTGTGCTGCATCAACTTTATGATTTTCAGTATAGAATAGAGAAGTGCAATGCTTAATCAATGAGTCCTCGTTTAAGCCTCAACTGCTTCAGTGCTTTTTTTTTGCCATGCAGCTTCCAGGGGTAAATGACTGTAAACATGTGAGTGTGGAGCAACAGCAATGCTCTCTATGAAACATTTCTCTAAAGAAAGGTTAGAGTAAAATCCAATCTTCTTGTCTTCTACACGTGTGTTTGTTGGGTTACTTACATGAGACACTGCTGTTGGTGGGCACCACCACAGGATGCATCCCAGGGTTTTTGACAATGTCCTGCCAATGGATTGTGTCTGCATGACACAGGAACTTGTTCTGGTCAACATAAACACCTCCACTCAGGATCTCTGTGGAGAAGAGAGAGAGAGCACACAGTCAATACAGATACACACAGGGCTTCCTGGGTACTTAACGTTTTTTTGCCTGGAGGATGCACCTAATTCAGCATTCCTGGCCCCTGATGTGATTTTTAATTGCCAGCTTTTTTTTCCCTCATCATTTTATAATTAACAATTGGCATGGCCAGACACTGCATGTTCAAATCAAAATCATTAGATTGGATAGGCAATCCTTTATCCTTTTTTTTTTCTCCATCTGAGGGCAAGAGAAGGGTGGGGTTTTGGGGGAAGCTGCTGATCTTGAGACACATCTGGCGATGGTTGTTGTCATGAGGCATGAGCAAAGCCATGTCATATTGCTGTTATTACAACCACAACCTTTTATTCCCACGCTGCAAGCAGACAGGATCAATTATGCCTCACTACCATCACAACACGAAATCCATTTGGGATTTAAGCCCCAGTCAGGGACAGCAGCCCTAACAAGTTTGTAATTTTATATTTCACCAAGGTGGTGGGGAAAAAAGGCATATGGCTTGCCATCATAATATGCGTCGCCTTGACCAACCAATGATCGTCAGAGGATTGATTAATTTCGTCACACACACACACACACACACACACACACACACACACACACACACACACACACGCACACAGTCTGTTGAATGATTGGATACAGAGGGTGCTTCCGATTATTGTTGTTGCAGGAGTTTAGAGAATGCCTAATCCTGACTTTTATGTGAGAAACAGAAAGAGAGACAAATAAAGATGGGAGAAAGCCATAGAGAGACGAATGGCAGGAAAGAAAGACGGAGTGAAGCCCAGTAGCAGATTTGCATTATTTACAGAGCTTGTGTGTTCTCTATCTTCCTACAAACAGATTACTGACACAGGGCTGAAACCAATGAGACACATAATCATACACGAGGCGCCCCGCCAGCACCACATTGAAACAGCCAAATACAATATCGTCCCACAAAGGCCAGATTAAATGATACTCCTTGGATAATAGGCAGTGGTGGTATTACCTACACAGGCCCCCAACCCCCCAACCTTAGCTCTCCCTCTCTATCTTTCTGCATGTGCTGTGGGAGTCCGGGAGAGAAATTAATCCTGCCTCTCACCACAGGAGGGATATCGGTGGGCTAGGAGGAGGCCACGTCTCAAATTCAAATTGGTTACACAATAAGATGCTGCTGGCAAAGTAGGGCAATGGATAAACAATATATAGACAAAGCAAAGCAGGTATTAGGACAAAAACACCAGCAGGACATCTCAACCCTGGTTAACCAAGATACAAGTATCTGTGCATTCACTTTCATACTGGCTGGTGGGATTGTAATTGGAGCTGACATTTGTCAGATTTAGGTGTAAACATTTCCAAGACATATTTAGCCACAGTTCACATAGGTTGCAATGGTATGTCATTTTTCAATAACGTTGAATGAATGAATGTCTCAGCTAAGGAATCATTTATATGTAAATAAAGCATACATTCAAGCATTAATTGAAAGCTAGCTTTCTGCCCCTGATTCAGCTTCACTACACTTGTAGGAAACATATTTAAAATAATTTGACCCTGATATCTTGACTTGACAATTAGATAAAATGCATCCATAATCTCAATCTATTTGTGACAAAATTGTCATACTCTTTAATGATTTTCCAAGTGTAACTCACTAAACAGTACCTTAAAAACCATTGTTACATTCAATGATTGTGGATCGTACACACTCTAAGGCAAGGCTTGCTCTTCTCCAAAACACTTTGTGATAGACATTACGTCATTAGCAAACAAGTACTGTATAGTGACTTGAAAAAGAAAAGGAAGCACATTAGAATGAAGGATATGCAGTGTATACTTTATTCTACTGTATTCATTCTTTGAATATTTACAGTGGACAGTGGACCTTTAGATATGCTGTCCATCATTAATCAATCAAGGATAGTGTCCTCACGTCACGGCAACTTGAGCCATACTAATCAGCAGGCCACAAGGCTACAACCACCGTTTTTCATCTAATATGGAAATGTAAACCAAAGATTTGAATTTAAGTAACAGTTTAGCAAAAAAAAATTGCCAGGATTCTTGTGTGTGGTAAACAAGTGAGACAAGGTGTCTTCACTAATTCCAGCTAGACGTGAGCCACATTCACACTCGCAAACACAACACACTAAACAGACCCCAAAAAACTAAAACTCTCTGTTCAACATTGTCACAACAAGTGACCTTCAACACCATCCAGAGGGCTCCACAATAATAATGCTACTCGCATACAAGGTGCATTTGGACAGGTACTGCACACAACACACTGATGTGCACTGCCACATGACCGAGTACAAAATGCTATATAACAGTTTAATTGGCTCCTTGCTGGCGCTTGGCCCGGGACAGTTACAGTATTTCCCATGGCCTCTGTCACCAGTATATGAATAATTAACAAACAGATATCACAGAAAACATACAACATGCAAAACTCATTGCCTTTTCATTACAAGTAAATGCTTGGCTTACACATTTGCTGGGTGTGCAGTTGGTGGCCAGGGGGAGATCAATGGTTAAATGTTGTTGTTGATTGTTTAGTGGGTAGAGAAGATGTCTTAATTAGTTTGTTCACGTAGCTACAGCTCGCGTCTCCAAACTACCACCTCCCCCTCCTGCTTCGTCTTGAGAGCAAATCTGAGTGTTTCTGAATGAGTGCATGGCTTCAAAAGGCACAGCAATCTTTAATATCAGGCCGCATGACCGTTGGAGGAAAACAATATGAAATTCAAGGAGGCAGAACAAATGTATGCAGGCAATTATTTTGATGGTAAGTGCTTGTTGTGATTTCTGTTTTTTGTTTATTGCAGTGTAGGGATGGGTTTGATTAAGACTGGGAGGCAAATAGCAAACCAATGATCAGAAAAAAGCCATATTAATGAGTTTGTAAGAGTGAATTAAGTGTTGAGCGGATCGTTTAATGAAGAAATATGTAGGACAACAGAAGCATTATAATAAATGGTTGACTTGCTTCAGTGTTAGAGGACTGCATTATCAGATATCACCAATAGTGTTTATTCTTCTGTATACTGAAGAAGGTCCATGTGCTGGACTACAGCCATCAATACATACATACATATCGATATACTAACTTCATACCCTGGGAGGTATATATGTATATATAAGAAAAAACAAGCCGGCTTGATAATTAAGAGGAAACACAGTCCGCTGGATAGTAGTTAGAAGGTAGACAGGCAGCAAGAGATTCAGAAAGACACTCAAACAGTCAGGTAATTACAGTAGAGAGACAGGTATTAAATCGGAGAGACAGACAGAGGAGTTTCTCCCCTCCTCTAGCAGTGGGACTGGGGATTTTACCCTGGGTCTCCACTGTACTGTCTCATTGACTCTGAGAGCTTCAACTTGGTTTCGGCTCAGCGCTGCTATCAGCTCAGTGGAACAGAGGGGAGAAACTCTGCGGGAAGATGAGGATGCATTCTGGGTCAAAGAGGCTAAATGTTAGGCCGCAGATCCTGCTGTACACTGCAGGAGCAGTGGAAGGCTGAAATTTTTGCTAGGATGCACTTGACATACTAGTAGAAATGCCAAAATAAGAGATGAGTGCACGCGCACAGTCCACACGCAGAACGGAAGATTGCTAAAATCATATTCACACACACATGCTTGGCTCAGGGTCGGCAGTAATGAGGCCCTCCTTGCTATAGGTGCCTTGAGCAACAATTAAATTACTAGTTTGCTTTATCAGTGGGATTGTAACCAGAAGGTCACTCATTTGAATCACTACAACATCTGGGAAAAATGTGGGTGGGGAATGTCAGCACTACTCTGCTAGCCTTCTGCAACTGCTATTATGAATTGCTTGAAAAAGACACTTTATTAGACTGTTTCAATGGCAAACCATAACAAAAACTATGTACTGGGAAGTGCTCAATAGCTATGTTGCTTGTCCATAAAGACAACCTTCCCAACTACAGAGCCAGCATTAGAAAAGGAAAGTAAGATCACCAGTAAGTAGTTCTACAGGGTCACATTAAGAAATAAATAAATGAGAAAATGAGTGAGTGAAAGATCGTGCAAAATAACAACTGTACATGCTGTTTGAATAGATGAAGAATAAATGACTTGGAGTGACTGATGATAGGAGAATTAATCTATTTTACCAGCCATCATTCATCAGTATATGTGTTCATCTGTCATAATAGATGATGGCTACTAAAAAATAATGAGAAAGAAACATAACGTAAAGAGTGTCTAAAATATGGTTGCAAAGATTGAACAGATGATGCATGAATTAGTGAATAAAACTATTTGTTGAAGCAGACCCACTCCAGAGGCCACATCCTCTTCATGCATCTTCAGCATTTCTACTGAAGAAATAAAGAAACACACTTAAAACAACATTGATAAACAACCAAAAATAAGCTTTAAGAGAAGGTAGTTTCTGAGTTTCCATATGCAGCTCATGTTGCCACACAGCGGTGCGTCAATCACTGTGCTCTGAGTTGCTCTATGCCGACAGGAGGTGTCAGGACAGCAAATCTCTGCCTTTGCTCTACAAATAGGTGATCTCCCATCCCATCCATCATCTGCTACTGCTGCACAGTTCCATCCTTGCCCTCCAGTCCCCACTGTTGCCAAGGAAATGCTTGCAGATCCCAGATGTAAAGTATGTGTGTATCTGTGTGTACTTGCATGTAAGTGAACGAAAAGAAAAAGGGAAATGTGTATGCATGAGTGCATACATTTGCCGTGTACATCTGTCTGTGCATAGACATAACCAAGCCAACCAGAAGAGATTGTAATTTTGGAGCCAAAGTCTGCACAGTAGTAATCTGGCGGAGGAGCCGTGGTATCAAAGTTCTGCCCATACACCCGCCCTATACTGCAACCAACCACCAGGGAGTGATCAAGATGTTTTGGCTTTATGCTTCAAACCCTGGTTGATAATAGCAACCAGTGAAGTCTATTAGAAGCACTTTTCCGGTGATGGCTCAGTCTTCTGGTAGCTGTGCCAAGAGAAATCTCAATCATTCCCAATCTTGCAGAGACGGAGAGGGTAGGTATACAGTATGTAAGGAGATAACATATGCACAGGCTAATTATTGCTAACTAAAATGCTAGTTAACATTAATAATTAAACTTAAACAGCTAATGTAAGTCGAAACAGCCTGCGAGCTTCTCCTGTACTATACTGTAATTCCTCTACTATGCGACGGAAAGTCGCGTGGTTATGACACAATCGTTAGCCTATTTTTACAAAAATGCCTGATACGGAGCCATAACGTGAGATACAAGGTAATGGAGCCTTTTATACATTGTGGTTTTTCTTTAGAAATAAACAATGGACAAATAGAGTCTTTAAAAAGCTTCAGATGTGAAGTTATTCGCTGTCAAAGTGGCGCCAACATGAATGGCAGTCAATGGGTTGCTAACGGCGGGTGATGGCTTGTTTGCAACAAAAGGGTCCATAGGAGGTACACTTACCCCCTTTGGAAAAACTCACTCAGTCACTCAGTCATCAAAGAAACAAGGCAACTCTGTCCATAGTTATGGTGGTGGTGATGGCGCAGTGGATATGACACATGCCTTTGGTGTGAGAGATCTGGGCTCGATTCCCACTGTGACATATATATATAGCAATTGTAAGTTGCTTTGGATAAAAGCATCAGCTAAATGACATGTAATGTAAACAATGCTTTATGTGGCTGTTTCCTAAAGACAAGTGACCAATTTATAGTCTTTTGAGGTGAATTTTAGATAGTAGTGCCTGGAAGTCACACAGTGTTTTACAGTTCAACCAGGACAGAACTAAAATATTACTTATAGGTTCCAAGTATAAAAGAGAGAAACTGACAATGATATTACATTCTGTAGGACATACTGTTAGCCATCAGGCAAGAAAGCTTGGTGTCATCTTCGACTCACAACTAAACTTCAAGGCTCATGGGCCATGTCACTAAATCAATCCATTTCTCTTTCTGAGCAACATACAGACACTAACGCACACTTTTAAATTGAAGCAGGCTTGACGATTGTACAGTGTCATATTAACCAATGAAATTCCTAATACGAGATATATAGTGTGAAATGTCTCGCAGCATGCATCACAAACTTCATATCTCCTTTAAGGTCAACGGATGAAGCAGCTTCCACACAAACGGCATGCAATTCTAACAGTTAACGCAGTCCCCAAGTGAAATGGTGGTAACCATTCAAATATAATTGCACTTTTATGTGTTTAACTATTGACCTGAAAAGAACAACTGCATTAATTTGACTACATGAAAATACTTTGCAAGAGGTTCACCAGAGAGATGGTAGCGTTGGGATTTGACTGTCTCTGAACACACTGCGGTCAAGAGCCACAGCGTGGGCTGAGTGTGTGTGTGTGTGTGTGTGTGTGTGTGTGTGTGTGTGTGTGTGTGTGTGTGTGCATGTGTCTTGCATTGATGGGTTGGTAGAAGAAAGAGATGAACTGGAAAAGGTTTATGGAAAAGGAAGCATCGTAAGACCAAAACAACTGGATGGCACCAAGTTGGGAAATTGGAATAAAACTGGAATAAAAGAAAAATGAAGGTATTTAAGATTTAACAGAGAGGCACAGCCATAGATGAGTGATGAGTACATAAGTTCATTATGTACAGTATGTTTCTGCCTGTGTATCTGCATATGTATGTGGAGACACATACACACATTCAATGCACATTTAATTTTAACATACCGACTGACATTCATGGCTGAGTGGCTGCAGCAGCGCGCAGAATCTCGTCTACAGCATGACGTTCACACTGTGCGATTTTTGAAGTAATGAACAACCTCTTCCATCTCAACACAAAAAACATTCAATTTGAAACTCTTAGACTCACCAAGGCCTGTTATTTTATTGAAACTTTTAAAGGGGAACTATGCAGTTTTTTTTAGCTTAATTTACCTTAACTGAACAGCTTCGGAGTCACTGGAATGGTTATATGACTTTTTTCGGGTTGAATGGTGGTCATCTCGCTTTCCCCTAGCGCCTTTGAGCGGAAAAAACACCCTTGAAACTTTTGGCCGGCGAGCTGCCGGCCTCAGCCTCAGGAAGTATCGTGTGATATCAGGTCTCACGATGTAACAAATTGCTTCACGGCACTGCACACATACGCCCATTCAGGAACCGGCTAACAAGGTAGCGATGGAGTTTTTCACACTATTGTCATGGCTGAGCCGGCAAAAAAGAAGCAGAAAGCTAGGAAAGCATTGTCGGAAGAACAGAGAGAGGAAACGGCAGACTGACTGAGCGAGGAGTCAGACACAAGTAAACATAGGGGCTGCCAAATATCTATTCCGAAGCTGTAGGGGGAGCTCTATAGAGAAACCTGTGAGCAAAAAGCGAAGAAATGGCCAAAACTTCATAGAGCCTCTTTAAAGCTCTATTTTTGCAGTCAAGTGTTTGGGTGGAAAACAAGTAATAAAACCATCTATAAAAGGCATTTCAAAATAAGTGACACAGATACGGCAATAAAAAACACATAAATCGTCTTGAGAGGGGTTAGGGCTGTGGATAAAACAGGAGCAACAAATGGAAAAGGAGAAACATGTGAGAAATGGCTGTCTTTGAGGGGACAAAAGAAGAAATAACTGCCTGGATGTACAGCAGAAGTTGGGCATGGGTCTACATATTATTAAACTTCAGACTTTATTGACTATATTGTCACAACACTACGTTATAGACAGCACGCTTATAGAAAAATGGAAGTACAAACATAACAGAATGACATGCAGGAAAATAACAGACAGATAACAGACAAAGTGGCACTGATGTGTCTTATCTGAGTGTTTTGTTTAGGGCTGCTATGGCTGCAGGCACCAGGCTTTTGCCATAGCGAGCTCTCTTGCACCTCAGGGACCTGTACCTGCATCCAAAGGGCAGAATGATGAAACGGTGGTTGAGTGGGTGTGTGTTATCCTGTGCTATTGTGGTTGTGATGTGTGTGATGGCCTTGAAATTGAGCTGTGAGAGTGTGGGTGTGGGGAGACCGATTAATTTGGCAGCCAGGTTTGACGCATTTCGTGACAAAAACGGTGAGGGCTGTCGCAGCAGAGCATGCGCCAGTAGCGGTTATAGTTGTGTAATGAAACTAGACATTGGACATGGAGTACAGCAAATTATTAAGGTCTTGAAATAGGTACTGGTCAAAATGAATGTGTTGCAATTTCAGTCCAAATAAAACTGATTTTAAAACCATTCAGGTATTATTCAATCTTTAACATTGATACATTGTTCTAATCTTAGAAATAACATGTGTCCTTTTTTATCCTTTGTGTCACTCTGAAGGAGAAATGTTGTTGAGATATTTGCTGAGGTATAGTAGATGGCATGGGGGCGTCGGCCATGGCCCCCATCCCCCAAACATACGCCTCTTCTCCGCCAAGATAAACGCATTCACAGGCTGCTGATTAAATTTGGCCCATCCCTTATGCAATTGTTTCCTATAGTCTTTATGAAAAAAGGCTGAGATTTGGGGATTATGGAATTATAACTGAGCAAGGCAAAGCATCTGCTTAAAGATGAGAAGAGGAAAACATAAAATCATGACAGAATAGTTATGGAGGGGGGGCATCCTTGCGTATTTTCAATTTAAACTGTGATAAAACCCTGGTAATCTGAGCTTTATGGGTAGGGCAGAGGAGGGGGAGGAGAAAATCGTATTATAATACCTTGAGATAATACGAGAAAGAAAAACAAAACCATGAAAACAATGGAGGAAAGACACAAGTAAGGTAAGACAGAAAAGATTAATAAGGGGACAAACAAGTGCGATTAAAAAACAGTAAAAGGACCTTCAATTGCTGCTGCTGAGGGCCACTTAGCTTATCAAGGCTGAAGTGTGATCAGCCTGCCAGCTGAATTAAAATAAGCCATACTCTCTGGAATTGGCAAAACAAAACAGGGTCTGAGAGACGCAGAGAGAAAGAGAAGGAAAGATGGAAAGACTGAGAGGAGAGAGAGCATATCTTACCACGAGCATACCAAGTATGTTGGCTTTACCACAGAGGAAGCTGGCTTCAGTCAGTGCATTATTTGCTCAACACGTCATTGAGGCCTTGTTTTTCCAGGCCTACTGAGAGACATTCAGAAAACACACTACAGGGCATGGCTCTCACTTTGTTCACATAACTTGTGTATGTGGTGTGAATCAGCCATGGTGGGAAAGTCCACCCAGAACACTGAAAAGTAGGTTTAAGCTGAAACTACAAAGCATAATTGTCCGAATTTTCTATTTTGATAACATAGTCAAACATATTCAGACATGTGTTTTTGTCTTGCATGAACTAACTTCTGTCTCTCTTTGTCTCTCAAGTCAAAGGATAATGTTGACAAGCATTTTAAACATTTTGTCCAAATGCTGCTTCACTTTCCTCAAGGTAAGACTGCCCACCCAGTGCAAGTTGTCAGCCAGCATTACACTGTCTCGGAACACAACTGTGAAGCAAATGCTTTCAGAACACATCCATGACCAAACCGACCTCTGTGTATCGGCAATAAAATGGGCCTCCCAGCCTGGTTGTTGCAAAACAAACTATAATAAAAAAACTGAATATGACATTATCAAAGGGGCAACAACTGGTAATTGAGTTGGAAACACAGAGCTTGAGAAAAATACCATTAATGGAAGCCAGGGTTTTAGCACTACAACAATTAAATGTATAATATGTATTTATATTTGGTGAAGTCATGCCTGGTGTTGCATATAGTAACACCCACCATATCTCTGTGGGGACCTGAGATGAACAGAAAAGTCCTTTTCATGTCCCATTACCCACTGCTGCCCAGAGATGGGAACTCAAGTCTGACACTCGGACTAGAGTCGCACTTAAGTCGCACAAACAGCTGACTTCAGACTTGACTTGCAACTTGACCCAAAAGACTTCAAACTTGACTCGGACTCGAGCTTTGAGACTCGTCAACAACCTGTTTTCATGCAATTATTGCTTTTTAAATCTAAATTTATTCATGTATTTCTATTTTCTTTAATTGGCGCATATACGTTGGGGAAACGTATGACGAGCTGCATGTCCCCTGCCCTTTGCCATAATGTGCAATGTAACGCAGGCGCTATGCCTATGTGCATGCACTCACATATCAAAAAATGCATTGCCGATGGCGACACCAAGTCCTCCCGGAGTTGTGCCTTTCGTCATTAGTTTTGCTTTCAATAACTTCGTAAACAGTGGCAGTAAGCCAACAGCTACATGCAAGGTGTGTGGCACCAAGATAAATGATGCCGGATCAACAACGTCGAACTTCATCAGGCATCTCAAAACGCACCCAGATAGGTCAGTCACTTGCTAATGTGAAAGAGACGTTACATTTAGCATATATCGTCACAAGTAACAAGCTAACCATCGCAAAGTGTTGTGCTAATGCTGGGAACAGGTAAATTGTATCTTTATAGTTGTATCCATATGATGTGACAGTCTTAGGTTAATATTTCACCAGGTTGTTAAATAGCAATACGGAAAGTATCAGTTCTCACATGTTTGCACCATGGTCGGTGTATTCATTTTAAATACAGATGTTTCCCTCCAACTTTGAACACTGAAAAATGTAATGCATGATGAGGTTGGGCTTTACAGACAGTTAGTAACACAGACAAACATGTATTCTTTTTTGCAGATACCAAGATGTTGAAAAATAGATATATATTAATATTTTAATATTTGTTTCTTCAGATTGCATTGCAGTAGACCCCATGAAGTTATCCTACACCTGATTTTGATACTGTACTGTATGAATGGTCGCTACAGGACATGCGTTGAATTCATAAGATTTAACAATACAGTGTTAGGGACAGATCAGATGGCCAGAGACTTGAGACTTGACTTGGACTTGTGGCAAAGAACTTGAGACTTGACTTGGACTCGAGCTCAAAGACTTGAGACTCGACTTGGACTTCCAAAAAATGACTTATGAACATCTCTGCTGCTGCCCCCATCAATAGCTGCTCTACTTACACAAGGCTTCGGCCTAAAAGGCAAAAAATAAGCATATTAATTATTAATCTGCCATGGGAGAAAAGGGGAGGAGTCGTAGCATTGAAGGGTAATCTGTGTGTTTATGTGTGTGTTGGCACTGAGGCAAGGTTGTTAAATTGGTTCTGAGGGCACTGCTTCTTTTAAACTCGTTGAAAGCAAGCATTAATGATAACAATTGAAATAGGTGGTTATAGCTGGAAATCTCAAGACTTTTATCCCATCAGCATATGAAATATGCTAAAAGATCCACAGATAAACCACTATCCCAGACCCAAAGTCTATAGTTTTTGTAAAGCACCACATTCTACATGTTGTCATAGGGAAACTGGATGGCAAAAATGATTACAAAGGCAAACAAAAAACTACAAGAACATAGTTTACGCTTACTGCCTAAGAAGACACTGATTTCCGAACTTGTTTCTATTAAGGTTTAACACCTTATGTTTCAAACAATGAAAATCTTGTATCACCTCAAGTCCACAGGTGTCCATTTAGGCCTCACAACTAAGTTGATAGAAAGTGACATTTTCCTCAGTGGCTTTTGAGACCCACCGAGCTGCCAGTCAGCTCCTCTTTTATTTGCTTTCCCACTCATTTTTCTCCTCCTCTGAGATGAGCACTGAGCGCCTCTGACATCAAAGACCTGTCTGCAATGCAGTCTGGCCTTCAGAATCAAAGTAAGAACTGCATGTCAAGGCTGCACAGCCATGCACTGACATGTAAAGTCACAATGACAGCCAGTGACAGAAACTGAACATGACAATCACAGTTTGTTTTGAATCTGCAATCATATCTACAGCATGGCAGACTCTTCAAAAACAGAATAATAAACATAAAGAAGTAGGTACAGCACTTACTGGACAACAAGAACATTATACATTTTAGAAGGGTAAAGCCCTTCATGCATTTGTGAGTGTTCATCCACTTTGGGTTTTCTGAATGTTGCAGTATGGCAAAGCAGTGTTCACAATCAGTAAAGGAACGTGTTGACACTGTGCAACATAAACTATAGCAGAAAATATTTGTCGAGGACCTATTTTTCATGACGAAAACCAAACATAAACTATATAATCATTAAAAAAGAAGTATGACAAAATGCATTACATTTTTCATTGACAAATGAAAAATTAACAATAATCTGAAAGGCATAAGAATGGACAAATTAAGTAAAAATTGACAAAAATAAGTTTAAAAAAAAGCCCTAACCCGATTAGTGAAGCAGTATTCCCCACTCTGTCAGTAATGCTATTTGACATTACCAGCTCTTGAAAGAAACTGTTTATGGACTAAATTTACCTACAATCCACTGAGAATGATACAAGAAGCATGCAGCAACAAAACATCTGGGACAAACTACGAAAACATGCAGGCAACCACGCCATTAAAAGGTTAATTAACGTAACTTTTTGTACTAAATGTATTATTATTCTTAACATTATCAAGTGCTGTGGATGTAATGTTAACGTTACTTTCAGTCAGCTTATTGAAAGGAATGTAAGTTTCAGGGTTAGTGGTCAAACATGTAAAACTTAATCTAGATGTTTGCTAAAGAAATATAACTTTATCCAACATGTTAGGCTCTTCTCTCAGATAATGAAAAACAACAAAATGAGTGAATCCAGCCTCTAAATGATTTGCTACTTTGCAAAGAAAACAGGTAGCTGCGGTAGTGAGAGAGAGAGAGAGAGAGAGAGAGAGAGAGAGAGAGAGCAGAAAGTTTCTGCTCTCTCTCTCTCTCTTTCGTTTCAAACGTTACACAGTTCAAGTGGCTAAGAAACATATGCTAATTTACATAACCTACGGAGCAAATTAATCCCCAGCACACATACTCAATCAGACATATTAACACTCATTCTGTTTTTGTTCCCTGCTGAAAGAACAGGGTAGAATCCAGCCGAGATTTCAGTGTCCTATTGGTCTCTGAGCCAGTTTTACATCAACATCATGGAAAATCGTAGCCTGATCTAAGATCAGGGGAAAAGGAAAATGTTGGAGAAAGAGAGAAGGGGACTTTGTTTTGTTATTAATTGGCATTAAAATTCCTTCCACGCCTACTTTAACTTTTAATGAGGTGAAAGTCGATTCTCCCTTCTAGCAGGCCGCAGAGGTTCAGTTTGCAAGGCAGATTGGTAATAAAGGGTATGCAGTCATGTTTAGGCAAGACTGGATATTTCTCTAGCTGATGAAAGGTGAGGCAGAGGTGGAAGCTTGGGCTGGACAATATTTCTAATCAGTGAGGATAGTCAGAGTGATCCTAGGTTGGTCCCTAATGTAATCATGGGCTTAGGCAATGTAAATTATTTTTTGGAAACAGGCACATATGACATATATGAGCACTGTACTCATGTATTCACACACTAGCATGCTTGCATGCCTGCACAAAACATCGCAAGACGACGAGGGTCAGTCTGATGTGATTTGCCAGGCATGCTTTGCCCTCATTGCGGCACCGCAAGGTAACACCACAAATCTTTACTAGCACCTCAAACGTCACCACAAAGTGCAATATGATGAAGCAATACAAGGCAAGAGGTCCAAAAGACGTTTCAATTAGCCTATTTACAGTCATGTTCAGGGCCATACTCAGCAAAGTGCGTTAAACTTCTATTTTTGGTAACCTACCTGAATGGGCAGTTGAATGTTAATTCTATAAAAGGCAAGCAGTTAAAGAGTGTGCTAAGAAATCATTCTGTTTTTGATACTGTACTTAAATTGGCAATTGACAAACTCCATTTCTCTAGAGACTGAAGCTGTAGCATGTTGATTGACATGTTTTAATTATGTAAAGACATGTTCAAGGAGTTCAGATAGAGCCTGTATAAGGACCATATTTAGTTCAATGTGTTGTATGTCACTATTTTTGGTAGCGTACTGTACTTAAATGGCCAGCATGCACTTTATTTTCTTTATTCGTTGAAGCCTCTATGTTTACAGGCTTGTGGTGATGCGCAATGTGCTATAGATGCCAAAAAAAAATCTATGATTGTTTTGTCATGGTTCATGTGTGCAATAAACATTACACTTCGTGAGAAAAAAATCGTGGCAGAGAATCGTGATATCAATTCTAAGCTAAAAAATTGTGATTAATATTTTTCCCCGAATCGTGCAGGCCTACTTAGAATTACTTCACACGCATTTGAAATGCCTAATACTTTACTATTTTGAAGACCAGAAAAGCTGTTTGCTGTCTTGCTTCAACAGTATTAGCAACAGCCATCTTTTTGATGTGTGTGTATCTGCCTTCCACTTATGCTACTACTTCTTTTTTTTCTTCTTTTAAGGCTTTTTACCTTTTGTGCAGACGGTTCTTACAGTTTCAGGGTTTATCGGACATAATTTAGGGAAAAATGCAGTCTACATAGGGTGTTATAATAATGGTTGCTTTAATGGTTGTTTAAACTTAGTAAGTCATGTACCATTATGTGAAAAGGGAGCTTGATTTGACAAAGATTTTGAGCATAATCTTAGTAAGTAATTCATTATATGCAACACACAGAGACAAAGACACACAGACACACACACATACACACACTTTTAATTGGCAAAGATTTTCAAGAAAGATTTGCAGTATTATTTCTACTTTCTCATAGCAGGTTGTGTTGTTGTCCATAAATATTTCATAAAACCTAGTTATTTTTTGCTTATAAAATCTTAAACATTGCACTCAAAGATTATAATGAATAACAAAAGCATAAACAAGCAACACTGCACCCTTAAGGCAACACTTTGAGCGACATATACATGTAGGGATGGCCCTGGAGCAAAATTAATGAAGTCACTTGTCCATGTTACATTTTACATTTAAAAAAGGAAGTACTATATGGAAGAAATTAAAGAAAGAAAGGATTGTAAGATTATAGAAGTGGGAAGTTATGGAGGATATTATTCTTGATTTGTGTCCTGGGAAAATTGGGACCATCATGGGCAAAGGTAGCCAAGTATAGAAATACCAAGCATTTGGTATAGCAGTGTGTACAATTTAATAGTATCCTGCAATGTTAGCTTTGTGCATCACACAAATACACAAAAAGTATAGTGTAAAATAGCTTTTAAAATAAATTCAGCCCCTCCTATTCCCCTGGCATAAAAAATGTTTTACCATTGTTTAACCAACCATTGCCTCTAATGGTGCTTACCCACTGCTAGTAGCAGCTTTACTCTGCTCAGCCGCGGTGCCCCGTCCTCCTTTTTCCATTGCAGATTTAGTACCGCCTCATGCGTGAGGCGAGCATGGCTGGCTGTCATATCAACGCTGCAGGAAACTGTAGTGACCTAACGCGACACACACACACACAGAACGTCGAAGGTGTGTTGTTTTTGACTCTCAGCATGTGGCTGTTGCCACAGCCAGAAGACAAATTTTGTTTCAAAAGAAGCTGGAGGAAGCAAAAAAAAACAACGCTGGCTAAACTATTTAAAAATGCCGGGTTTGTTCACGACACCCCCGTCTGTTGCTAGCAATGATGTTGCAGTGATTGGTGACGATTCTCTCCAACCAATCAGTAGTCTGCAGGTTTTCACGTCACCTTTTGGTATCACCTCAGCTCGCTTGGAACCTCGACGGAGGTGACACTAAAAAAAATACCTGTTAGCAGGTACAAGGTACTTTTATTCATAATGGAAAACCAAAAAAGGCGAGTAAAGTTCCATGTAATGGAAAAACGCCATAATAGTCTCACTATCGCCTTCACACAGTGGTATTACAGAGCAATCAATTAGCACCAACCACCACTGATGGCCCGTTCCGGACTTCAATTTAACATGTGCCTCCTCACGATCCACATTAGGGGCTCACAAATGTGACAATATGAATGTTGTCCTTCAAAAAGAAAGTCCCTCTTGCTCCCTTCCCGGAGCAGTGAAATATTGAGTGTGACACGGGAGTAATTGCATGGGAAGTAATCAATTAGACACACAATTGAAGGAGACCTGAGGACTGTGGGCTGCCAGGCAAGAGGCCCAACTAAATTCTGGTGACGTGCCTTGAACCAATCTTGCCTGCCTCCTGTGGCAGAATTGCTCTTTCTTCTCCTAGTAGTTAGATGGTGAATGGAAGTCTCAGGGATCAGAAGAAGGCAGCAATTTTATGCCCCCCTCTCAGCAGTCCCTTGTCTGGGGGAAACACACTGACTCAAATCGTCCCTTTCACCTTGCCCCATCCCATCTCATCCTTTCACTGTCTCCCTTGTGCATCAAGCAGGAAACGTTCAGCAGATGATAGTGTACATTCACTGAGATTACCCCATTAAATATTTGCGGTAGGCTTTGCAGAACACAGTAGGACTGGCCTCAAACGGGTGTTGCATACAGTATGCAACGGTACAAACATTACGTTTCATGCATTTGCGTAAAAGACACAAATGTAACAAATCAAAGCCAGCTATCTAAAATATGAGGAGAGACACAGAGCCAAGAGAGAGGGTACAGCGATGGAAGAAAGACCGAAAACGGGGTAGATAAAGAGAGAGCAGATGGGCCATGAAGGAGTGGATAACGCCTTGGCGTAAAACACAGGCTTGTGTACATGCATGCGACGAGAGAGGATCATTCAGCAGATGGGGCCTCAGATTGGATGCTTCATTTTGGACAGACGCAGTGCAGGCGTAGGGGTGGTTAGAAAAATGAATCAACAACACAAAACAAATCTGAAAAAAAAAATAAAATACTGGATGAAAATGAGGGAAAGGGAGGGAGGGAGGGTGGCAGTAAAATGTGTTAAATCAGAAAGCTCATCTGTGTTGGGCTCCTTATTGACGCTGTTATTATTTTGCCAGGGAAGCAGGCTGTAATTACCATGTGAAAGCACAGAAGCTGCCCGGGGTTCACGTGAATCCAGACGGAAGGGCTGAAAATGTTTGCCTAAGCAGGAAGGAAGACACTGCAGGTCAGCATGCAACAAAATACAGATTAGGAACTTTGAAAATGTCAAGAGGCGGCTGTCTTTAACCTTTTTCTTGCTTGGCTATGGGAAGTAAAGGTAGAAAGACGTACTTATTTGAAGCTTCTCTTTGCAGCAATCACAAAAAGCAGAAAAAGGGACCAGCTTTTTGTCCTCACAAAGTAACATCAAACAGACAACACAACTAAACTTTCCACACAAGAGCACAGACTCTTTAGCATTTCTTATTCACTTCTATACACCCCCTTGCACAAACACCACCCCTCAACTTTTCCCAGCTTGACTGTGCCTTATATTTCATATTCATGAGGATAACTTAGCTAAGCTTGATTGAAAGGTGCATCAGAGGGAGTCCTATCCCTGCTCAGCCAGAGACCTCCTCCACTCTATCCTCCAGTCCCCTTAAATCCAGGGTCCATTCACAGCTCGCAGCGAGTGCACCAGAAAAATCAATAAGTGCAATGCTACAATATACTAGCGACAAATTGATTTCATCCGTTGGCAATTTCAACCCGAGTAGAAATGCGGGTGGGTTTCAGCACTGAAGGGGTCTTTTACTGTGCCTTCACTCGATTAGCCCCTTATGTAGTTAATACGTTTTATCCTCTTATATATGTTTCTTATGGATTATATCGATCATTTTAAACTTCTCCTGGGAGCTGCTGGCAGAGGAACGGTGGACCAATATGACAGCAACATCAAAGGCCTTGTAATGAATGAGACAGCTAGCCTTGGACTCACTAATGCACTTAGAGGAAGGAGAGAGTTTTGATGTACTGCTTGATGTACACAAGTGGATCTATCCGGATGGTTTAGGCTTATATCCTTCCTCAGCAGCACAATGTAGAATGATGACAACTGCAACAGAACAAACTGGGACACATGCGACTTGATCTATCCCCCTCCCCCCAGCAAGAGCTTGTTCAACTGTCAAGACCATCTGTGCAAAAAGCAGTGATATGATAGACCCTTCAAGAAAAGTTTCTTGTTATAAAGAGATAAGTTGGTATTTAAGGTTGTTACGTGTCCAATGTTATGGACCTGATCCTAAACAGCCCCATCTATCCAAATTTGACATGCATATATATACAGTACATTTTCAAAGAAGATTTACTCTATGGAAAATGGACCTGAGGACAGTCAGAACTGGCCTTTAATAGACTAATCCAAAATGCAGTTGACTACAACAGACCCAACAAGAGAGTGAACACTAACACCGGTAGCAGCCACCAATTAATGAGCAGCCACGGCCGAAAAGAACAGCTACAGACAGTTTACACTTTATCTTGCCTCAAGAGTCACATTTGTTCCCTGCAATGAGGCAATGACCTATAATGAGATATAGACCCAGAGAAATAGAACAAGAGCCTACCTGGATACAATTAGATCATTTGGACATTATTTGGGCCCTGGGTCAAGTCTTGGTTACTGGGAACCAAGGGGAGCACTGGAGACCTCTGGTTGGTATGTTGTTATAACAACAAAACTTCCCATAACATAAGATAATCTTCCTATTACAAGAAAATGATCTTATAAAAATGTCATGAACAAGAAAGTGAGCAGAATCTATTCAATTTGTCAGTAAGAAAAGAAAGTAGGGTGAAACTCAAACAGTCTGAGCTATGAAGTAGAGCAGATTCAGGCCATGGCTGTTGTGCATTACTTCCCCTTCTACTTCATGGCTTGAGGCCATGGATAGCACATCAAACAGCAGCTTCTCACATAGTCCAGCCCCGGCTCCTTCAGCACTGGCTTCAACTTGGCACCACAATGAAGAGGTTGTTGTTGGTGCTGGACAAATGAGATTCCCTAAGTACAATGCAACATGCGAGAAAGAATACAAGATGGAACATTACGCACAAGCACATACTGTTTCTGCACATACAGTTACGGATCGCTGTGTCGCTTCCTCCGACTCTGGGGGATCACCAGGAAGGAACAGTTGAAGAGAACAATGAGAGACAATTGAATTATTTAGAAAGGGGGTTTGGAAGCAGCAGAGACGCAAACTCAGTGCTATGCTTCTTCCTCACAAATCTAAATACATGTTCTAGTCTCAGAATGAATTGTAATCTCTCAATACAGATAGATCTTTTAAATTCTAGTGCAAACGGATAACATTGTCTTTCTGCTGTTGCCTCAGTGTCAGTAACATATAGTCATACATTTGTATGATATTACTTCCACTGCATTGTTGGGTGGAAATAAGCTTCAGTGTACTGTTTGCCAACAGTCCAATCTGACTGCACTGGGAGCTCATCCCCATGGAGAAAAAAGCAGCCAAAAGTAATTTCAAAGCACATTTTACTGACGTTCCTCATCATCGAGGACATGAATGGCACTATGTGGTGCTACCTAATAAATCATTCAAATCTCATTCCTCATGCTTCCCTACATGTAAAAGATGATAAGCAAAAGTATTCGTATTCATGTTATGATTTCACTGAAGAGCAACATTATTTTGAAAGACAACATAGCATCAAGGCACTAGACATAGCATCAAGGCACTAGACAGAACTGACCAGGACTTACTATAACACTTCTACTTAATTATATTCAGCCATAACAACAACTGATTATATCTTCATTTTCAGTCACTCGGAATATTTGGGAGGTTAGATTCAACTTCAAAATGAGTTAATAATACCTCACACATCATGAGGTGGCTTTGGCATGCCCCATTTAGCTCATTGGAAAAAGCTCTAGATCTTTTTTTGCAAGTCAAGAGCTTCATTTCTTACTGACCTCAGGGTCAGGGCGCCTAAAGGAAATCTAGCAGCACAAGGATCCACTGTTAAGAAAGAGGCAGAGCCACCACAATGTTTTCCTATTTATTACACGTTAAAAAAAAAAAAAAAAGTGAAGTGGAGAGGGTGGTAAATCAGATGTGAAACACTTTCTGTGTGAGCAGGACCAATGGGTGGAAATGACAGAAGACATAACGTCTTTTCACAACATAACGAGTCAGCATAGGGTTAATTGATAACAGTACCAGTCAGGTACTTGGGAGAAGAAGAAGAGGCAGACTGTCTGCATATGTCTATCTTGCGTGAAGGCGTAGAAGCCAGTAAACAAGTACCAGCACATTGGCATATTTATTAATTTGATGTTCAAAGTACCATCCAACCAGTGTTTCACTGTTATTGTGTTTTGGTGAAAGATTTTTAGAAAGCACCCCCTTGTTATGCCCTTTGTGGGATATTGTCTCACTAACACCAGGGATAGCTTTACCAGCGTGTTGTTAGATCAATGCAAAACAACACTAATGGACCTTTTTTCACAGCAGACATTTTGACTTGTTGTAGTAGAAAAAGCACAGCTGAAATTGATAACTTTAATGATGGCTCAATTCCATCAAGTGTCCCAGTAAGCTATTTCAGTGAGTCGGCATGCACAATACCAGGGCCATTCCTAAGTGGAATGCAGCCATCATTAATGGTTTTGAATACACCTGTGCTTTTCCTACTATGACATGTCAACATGTCTGCCGTGAAAAAAGGTCTATACCTGTTGCTAGTCAGCAATGTTTCAAAATGATCGGAATGTAGACAACCTTGTGCTAAACAACTATTAAAAACTCAAAGATAGCAAATTGAAACAGGGTAATGAAGTGAGTAATGCAGTTTCAGGCGGTGGTCTGTGAAGCATTCAAAGCCAAGCAAAAACGAAAATAGGTTTCAAAATATGAGTCTGTTTCCATTCCACCATCCTCTTCTGTTCCTAAAGCTCACATTGGTGTGTGAATCGCCTCCATTTGCTAAGACGTCCGGCTTATTAATCATAAAAATGAACATTACAAGTTGTGAAGCAGATTGCTATACTCATCCTGGGCAGTGTGCCTCAGCGTAAAAGCAAAACCTGGGCCCGAAATAAGCATCTGACAGTCATCCCTAACTAGTTTAAGGTCCTGAATGATGTTTGTTTGGTCTAAATTTCAGGCTTAGGAGTAAATCATCTCAGCTGTCCTAACCTTTTAGGACTTCCCAACAAGCGGTGAATGAAAATGTTAACATGTACACACCAAGGTTATAATCGTTAACGAAAACGAACGAAATCACGAGAACTAGGAGGGAAAAATCATTGTCGTTAACTGAAATAAAAATAAACACGAGGCAATACAACAAAACGATAACTAACTAAAACTGTAATGTCTGTTCAGTACATGTCCTTAGTTTTCGTCTTTGTCAATGTCTTTCATAGAGCAAAGTTATATCTTTCAGAGTTGACATTTCCGACCATAGACCTGTTTTATACAAATCCCAAGAATTTAAAAGTATTGTAGCGAGCCTGCAGGACTAATATGGGAGAGATTCGGGGGGGGGGGAGGCGGGTGTTCATTGGTGGAAGATGTTGCCCTAGTTCAGCTGATTGGTCAGGTTGGTGAGGAGGCGAGAAGGTAGGGGGAAGTTTTAGGAGAGGGAGGAAGCTAACGAGGTGGTCGGGGCCAGCAGCTCTTTTGTTGTTGTTTTTGGGCACTCTTCCAACCCTGTTATTAGCCTGTGTTCGAGGGTAATAAAGCCCGGTCCATCCGGTTAAACTTCGGCCACTGTCTCCTCGTCATTCAGCTACCTAGCCAGCCGTGCGGCAGAGCCGTAACGCTACAGTATATTTAAGAAGCACACACGGAGGCTAACCTAGCTTACCTTGACAAGGTCAAGGAGAACGCAAAGCCCCCTTTCCCCGAAACAGTAGCTAACCCCGGTACAGGGAATGGATGTATGGGGCCAGTACCAGGCAGCATGACGGAGACAACCGCAGGACAGAGAACACTACAGGCGTGCTTTCACTGGCGACCCGATAGCTGCTGGTTAGTAAATACGCATGAACTTCATAAGCGGGAGGAAGCGTGGGTTAATATGTGTATTGATACTGGGATGTCTACACAACTGTGTGAGTCGATTGACATCAAAAAGTTCACCACTTTACTTGAACCAAAGTTCAAAATACCTGTTCATGTCTTGCACTTACTGCGGCGTCTTGTGTAGACTGTTTACATATTTGTGCTCATCCTCAAATGTACATTTTATGTACCAGTAGTATTGTTGAATACATTGTGATAATATATATATATATTTCTAAAAGTGTATGATTTTTTTGTTGCATTATTACACAATATTTTTTTCTGAGCTTTTTGAATCTTGCCCCTGACAAATAACCCTTATTATGAAAAAAGACTAAAACTAAGATTAAAACTAATAAAAACTAAACTAAAACTAAGCATTTTCCAAAAATAAAAACTAAACTAGCAAACCCACTTTAAAAACTAATTAAAACTAAACTGAATTTGAAATCAAAAAGTAAAAATAAAAATAAAAACAAATTACATTTTTAATTTGATTTTTAAAATTAAAAATGCTAAACTATAATAACCCTGGTACACACACACACACACACTCCAGGAGGCATAGAAATATAGAATATTAAACTCGATCTCAGATAAAAACCAGCTTTTTTATAGATTGGACTCCTATTTGCATTGTCATTGACTAACAGGCTACGTAATTGCTCAAAAGGCACTCACAAATCCCCAAAACAAGACACAACACAGAAACGTTAGCAACCAGAAAATAACTCAATCTCTCACCTGTGAGGTTTCTCAGACCCAACTGGCGCAGACCGGAGTTTCCATCACGTCTGTAGTTGAGGAAGATTGCGAGGGAGTAGCGGTCCTCATACAGCTTTGTTCCTCGGATGATCCTCAGGTTCTCCAAAGGCAGGTAGTCAAACTGGTTCAGGGCCACCAACACATAGCCTGTCACTTCTCGGATTGACTGTGGAAAGAGTTACGGAGGGGGATGTTAGTGTGTTTTAACCATGCAAAATATTGTTATGAGCTAGTACAAGGCTAAGAGGTAGTTTACAAAAATGTAGTGCCCGCTAGCAGGCCTTGAGGACGACATATCCTGGGTTTTTCAGTGCACGAGTCTTAGGAACTCAGGGTTTAGCAAACATTGTTTTCAGCCATCAATGCACCACTGATGATACATATATTTGACATTGGGCAACATATTGGTTATGATGATGCTTGCATGCTTTACTGTCTGCCTACTTTAACAAAGATTTTGGTCCATCTAGGTGAATCTTGTCGTATGATTGTAATCATTTATTTTAAAGGGAGTACTCATCTGAGTCCTCTGATACTGGCTTTTATAAGCTCTTCTAAGAAAATGGGTTTTGCTGATCATAGGGTGTTTCAAATTATGCACTTTCAAAGTTCAGGTCTGGCATCTGTAAGTGGAAGGGAACAAAAGTATAAAAGCACTTAATATTAGTTCTTCTTGGTAGCTCTGCGTCTATCTACCTTGCATAAATTGACTCTTCTACTCTATATGGAAAGCTTAAGCCTTAAAACATGACCCATGTGCTATCTAGTGTGATGCTTAAAAGATGTTTCATCTTCTTTCCATTTTGTTTTTCTTCTGCAGGCAGTTCTTCACTCTTAGAAGCTATGAGTCAATCCAGCAGTGCACAATCTCTGGTAAACTGTTGTCTGTTGACTGCCAATATTATTTTTATTGGTCAACATTCTGTTGCTGCAAGACACTACTACTTGCATACAGAGCCACGAACGGATCAGCCCCAGCATACATCCAGGACATGGTCAAACCCTATACCCCAACCCGCCCACTTTACTCTGCATCAGCCAACCTGCTTGCTGCCCCCTCACAGCGAGGGAGAACTAATCACTCAACGAAATCCCGACTGTTTTCTGTCCTGGCTCCCAAATGGTGGAATGAGCTCCCTATTGACATCAGGATGGCCGAAAACCTACACATATTCCGCCGAAAGCTAAAAACACATCTCTTCAGACTACACCTCGGATAAACATAAAAAAACCTTTTGAACCTTCAGAGTTGAAAGCACTTAATTGTAAGTCGCTTTGGATAAAAGCGTCAGCTAAATCAGTGGTTCCCAACCTGGGGTGCGGGCATCCCCGGGGGGGATGCCAAAGATCACAGGGGTGGCGCAAGTCTTTATCTGGTTTGAGGTTAAGGTAAAAAAAATATATATTTGCACATGTTAAACAAATTATGATAATACACTAGAACAGAGGTCACCAACCTTTTTTAAACTGAGAGCTACTTCATGGGTACTGAGTCATACGAAGGGCTACCAGTTTGATACACTCTTCTGAAATAACAAATGTGCCCAGTTTGCCTTTAGTTATATATGATTATTAATGATTAATGATTCTCATCTATGTGAAGACACTGATCATGTTAATGATTTCTCTATAAGTATCAACAATGACTTAACAAGGTGGGAAACAGATAATATCAATATTACATTTTTCATTTTTAGAACAGGCCTGAGGGCTACTCATGTGGTCCTTGGGGGCTACCTGGTGCCCGCCGGCACCGTGTTGGTGATCCCTGCACTAGAATATATAATGTATACAAAAGTCTCAGTTTTTCTAAGACATGAGTAGGGGGGGGCGCCAAGGAAAAAAGGTTGGGAACCACTGAGCTAAATGACATGTAATGTAATGTAATAATGATGTTAGAAGTTGCCATTGACAATCAAGTAATACTATTTTATAACTTACAGTAGATCTTGTTTTTACAAAAAAAATATATCGCTTTTAAGATATGTTTCCCTCTACAGTTTCAGCAATGTTCCTGTTAGTCTTTACCGTGCCACCTCCTGTAACAGCTAGATCCAATAGCTGGATACATACAGTCCACAGTTTCACAATGTCTTTCACATTTTCTCCAAGCTTGAATGAAGAACCAGCAGAGCCATGTCACGCATTGCATATATCACTCAAAGCCTTCCAAAAACTATGCCAATGTTGGATGTCATTTTGCTGTATTGTGCAGTTTAAATGCGTTGATCTCTGATAGTATCTTGTATTATTGTACAAGCTGTATATGCAGAACCTTGCCCATGTAGTTTGAACAGACATAAAAATGTAGTAACAATATTTCAAAGTTGTCATATCTACCAATCCACCAAGAAAATCACAATGTTTCTTCTCCTACCCTTTAGTGCTTCTGAATGTCTTATTTTACATTGAAGTTAATTCACTTTAAGCTTTAAATGCGGAAGTACGGAATATAAATAAGTTTGCATGCGAAGAGGGGTATAGAGAGAATGCAGCAGAGAAGAAAAATAAACGAAACAAAACAGACAGGGGTAAAAAAATAAATAAAAGTCTGGAGTACATCATATCATTGACATCTATCTTCAAGGTCCCTTTCCGCAGATTCAATCATGCCAGCGAGTTGAGTTAGAGCATCTGAGTGAGGAGAACTTGTTTTGGGGCTTTTGACCTCAATGCAAAACTTGCCAACTGGTTCAGCACTCATGTCAGGGGCCCGGCCTGGGGTGACTGAGCCACAAGGACAGCCATCGCTTCACACTTTAAATGTCATTTAGGAGGGAATATAACGACTGTCGAGACTTTGGCGCGGAACCACCCAGTTGGAGATGCTGTTGCATGAATCAAAGTGACAGGCTGTGTCCTCTTTTTCCCATCCACCATCATGGTGGCTGTCATTAGCAGACAGGCGGTCAGAGAAGTCTTTCCACGCCGGCCCCGCTGATGCTGATTATCAACAAGTCTCTCTGTGATGTGCTGTTGCAGCTGATGTGCTGAGCTGAAATAAGTCCTAAGGAGGGCCCTGGCAGCGTAGTCATGGCGGCTGACAGCTGTCAGAGAGCATGGCCATCAGCCACCAGTAAGCCAGTCACAGCTCCGTCATCATTACCCTGCTGATTACCATTAATAGAACCAGACCGGCCAGAGTCTGGTGAGTCTGTGTGTACTGATGTAAATTGATATTCCGTTTGTGTGTGCGCATGTGTTTGTCGGTTTAGAAACTAGTTGGAAAAGAAGATCAAGTAAGCTACTTTGTGGAGATAAACATATTTTAACAGTTGCAGAATAACTGAGGATGATGGAGGGCCCCAGGGAGCAAATGTTGATGCATGTCGCTTTGTCTATGAGTGCATACATAAGTGTACAATATATTGAGC